>NC_080463.1:0-270000 GCF_028018845.1 Melospiza georgiana | reverse complement strand
ATGGAGAGATGGAAGGGTGGAGGGCTGGATGGATGGATGGATGGATGGATGGATGGATGGATGGATGGATGGATGATGAACGATGGCTCATTTTTTGGATGATGAATACCCTTTTGAATGGACACGTGGACACCCATCACCGTCTCCTCTTCATTGCACCTGCAGCCAACTTGGATGAGCCACCCATGCCTTCAGCGGATGTCCAACCTGAGGAACCCCAACCTAAAGATCCCCCAGCTGGGTCCCCATCAAGTGACACCGCCCCGACCCGGGCAGTGCTGGGGGAGCTGAGGGTCTCGAGTGTCACGCCCAGCTCTGTGCAGCTGCACTGGAGCGTCCCCCAGGGCTCCTTTGACTCCTTCACGCTGCAGTACCGGGATGCCCAGGGCCAGCCCCAGGCCCTGCCCATCGATGGCGGGTCCCGCTCGGTGACAGTGCCAGGGCTGTCCCCGTCCCGCCGGTACCGCTTCCACCTCTACGGGCTGAGGGGTGGCACCAGGACCGAGCACGTCTCCACCGAGGCCGTCACCGGTGAGGAGCTGCGGGGTTTCCTCCAGAGCCGCTCGGGGATGGAGCTGGAGCTGGGACAGGGCTGGGAACGGGGCCCAGGGGGAACTGGGAGGAACTGGGAATGGGGCTGGGGAAATTTGGGGGGCACTGGGGAGCTCGGGGGGCACTGAGAGCCGGGGAATTTGGGGGAGAGTGGGGACTGGGAGGGAATTGGGAATTGTCAGAGTGGGGGATTGGGGAATTAGGGAGGAAATTGGGAATTGGGAATTGTCAGAGGTGAGGAATGGGGAATTTGGGAGGAAACTGGGAAATTTGGGAGGAAATTGGGAATTGGGAATTGTCAGGGTTGGGAATTGGGGAATTTGGGAGGAAATTGGGAATTGGGAATTGTCAGAGTTGGGGATTGGGGAATTTGGGAGGAAACTGGGAATTGGGAATTGTCAGGGTTGGGAATTGGGGAGTTTGGGACGAAAGTGGGAATTGGGGAATCTCAAATTTTGGGAATTTGGGAATTTTCGACGGAATTGGGAATTCGCAAATTTGGGATTTTTGGAATTTGGGGGAAAGTGGGAACTGGGAGGGAATTGGGAATTGTCAGGGTTGGGGATTGGGGAGTTTGGGACGAAAGTGGGAATTGGGGAATCTCAAATTTTGGGAATTTGGGAATTTTCGAGGGAATTGGGAATTCGCAAATTTGGGATTTTTGGAATTTGGGGTAAAGTGGGAACTGGGAGGGAATTGGGAATTGTCAGAGTTGGAATTTGGGAATTTGGGAGGGAACGGGGAATTGGGAATTTGCAAATTTGGGAATTTGGGGGTAAATGGGAACTGGGAGGGAATTTGGAATTCCAGAATTTGGGAGGGTATTGGGACTTCCCAAATTTGGGAATTTGGGATGGAATTGGGAATTGGCAAAGTTGGGAATTTGGGGTAAAGTGGGAACTGGGAGGGAATTGGGAATTGTCAGGGTTGAGAATTGGGGAATTTGGGACGGAAGTGGGAATTGGGAATTCCCAAAATTTTGGAATTTGGGAATTTTTGAGGGAATTGGGAATTGGGAATTCACAAATTTGGGATTTTTGGAATTTGGGGGAAAGTGGGAACTGGGAGGGAATTGGGAATTGTCAGAGTGGGGGATTGGGGAATTTGGGAGGAAATTGGGAATTGGGAATTGTCAGAGTTGGGAATTGGGGAGTTTGGGACGGAAGTGGGAATTGGGGAATCCCAAAATTTGGGAATTTGGGAATTTTTGAGGGAATTGGGAATTTGCAAATTTGGGATTTTTGGAATTTGGGGTAAAGTGGGAACTGGGAGGGAATTGGGAATTGTCAGAGTTGGGGATTGGGGAATTTGGGACGAAAGTGGGAATTGGGAATTGTCACGGTTGGGAATCGGGGAGTTTGGGACGGAAGTGGGAATTGGGAATTCCCAAAATTTGGGAATTTGGGAATTTTCGAGGGAATTGGGAATTCTCAAATTTGGGATTTTTGGAATTTGGGGTAAAGTGGGAACTGGGAGGGAATTGGGAATTGTCAGAGTTGGGAATTGGGGAATTTGGGAGGAAATTGGGAATTGGGAATTGTCAGGGTTGGGAATTGGGGAGTTTGGGACGGAAGTGGGAATTGGGGAATCTCAAATTTTGGGAATTTGGGAATTTTCGAGGGAATTGGGAATTCGCAAATTTGGGATTTTTGGAATTTGGGGGAAAGTGGGAACTGGGAGGGAATTGGGAATTGTCAGAGTGGGGGATTGGGGAATTTGGGAGGAAACTGGGAATTGGGAATTGTCAGAGGTGAGGAATGGGGAATTTGGGACGGAAATTGGGAAATTTGGGAGGAAATTGGGAATTGGGAATTGTCAGAGGTGGGGATTGGGGAATTAGGGAAAAAATTGGGAAATTTGGGAGGAAATTGGGAATTGGGAATTGTCAGAGTTGGGGATTGGGGAATTTGGGAGGAAATTGGGAATTGGGAATTGTCAGAGTTGGGAAATGGGGAGTTTGGGATGGAAGTGGGAATTGGGAATTCCCAAAATTTGGGAATTTGGGAATTTACGAGAGAATTGGGAATTCGCAAATTTGGGGTTTTTGGAATTTGGGGGAAAGTGGGAACTGGGAGGGAATTGGGAATTGTCAGAGTTGGGAATTGGGGAATTTGGGAGGAAATTGGGAATTGGGAATTGTCAGGGTTGGGAATTGGGGAGTTTGGGACGGAAGTGGGAATTGGGAATTCCAAAATTTGGGAATTTGGGAATTTTCGAGGGAATTGGGAATTCGCAAATTTGGGGTTTTTGGAATTTGGGGGAAAGTGGGAACTGGGAGGGAATTGGGAATTGTCAGAGTGGGGGATTGGGGAATTTGGGATGAAATTGGGAATTGGGAATTGTCAGGGTTGGGAATTGGGGAGTTTGCGACGGAAGTGGGAATTGGGAATTCCCAAAGTTTGGGAATTTGGGAATTTTCGAGGGAATTGGGAATTCGCAAATTTGGGATTTTTGGAATTTGGGGGAAAGTGGGAACTGGGAGGGAATTGGGAATTGTCACGGTTGGGAATTGGGGAATTCTGGAGAAAATTGGGAAATTTGGGAGGAAATTGGGAATTGGGAATTGTCAGGGTTGGGGATTGGGGAATTTGGGAGGAAATTGCGAATTGGGAATTGTCAGGGTTGGGAATTGGGGAGTTTGGGAGGAAATTGGGAATTGGGGAATCCCAAAATTTGGGAATTTGGGAATTTTCGAGGGAATTGGGAATTCGCAAATTTGGGATTTTTGGAATTTGGGGGAAAGTGGGAACTGGGAGGGAATTGGGAATTGTCAGAGTTGGAATTTGGGAATTTGGGAGGGAACGGGGAATTGGGAATTCGCAAATTTGGGAATTTGGGAATTTGGGGGTAAATGGGAACTGGGAGGGAATTTGGAATTCCAGAATTTGGGAGGGTATTGGGACTTCCCAAATTTGGGAATTTGGGATGGAATTGGGAATTGGCAAAGTTGGGAATTTGGGGGAAAGTGGGAACTGGGAGGGAATTGGGAATTGTCAGGGTTGAGAATTGGGGAATTTGGGACGGAAGTGGGAATTGGGAATTCCCAAAGTTTGGGAATTTGGGAATTTACGAGAGAATTGGGAATTCTCAAATTTGGGATTTTTGGAATTTGGGGTAAAGTGGGAACTGGGAGGGAATTGGGAATTGTCAGAGTTGGAATTTGGGAATTTGGGAGGGAACTGGGTGAACTGGGGGGAACTGGGATGAACTGGGGGGAACTGGGGGGAACTGGGAGAACTGGGAGAACTGGGGGGAACTGGGGGGAACTGGTTTGAACTGGTCTGAACTGGGGTGAACTGGGCACTGTGGGGAACTGGGGGGAGCTGGGACTGGGCTGAACTGGGAGGGGTTGTGAGGCACTGGGGGAACTGGTCTGGGAGGAACTGGGGGGAACTGGGATGAACTGGGGACTGGGAGCACTGGGGAAACTGGGACTGGGGAGATTGGGGGCAACGTGGCACTGGGAGCAACTGGGAGCAACTGGGAGAACTGGGAGAACTGGGGTGAACTGGGAGAACTGGGAGAACTGGGGTGAACTGGGAGAACTGGGATGAACTGGGGTGAACTGGGGTGAACTGGGAGAACTGGGGGGACTGGGGTGAACTGGGGTGAACTGGGGTGAACTGGGAGGAACTGGGGGGAACTGGGAGGAACTGGGAGAAACTGGGGGGAACTGGGGTGAACTGGGGTGAACTGGGGGGAACTGGGAGAACTGGGAGCAACTGGGGTGAACTGGGGTGAACTGGGGCTGGGGACTGGCAAAGACTGGGGCAAACTGGGGGCACTGGGGAGAATTTGGGGTGAACTGGGGAGAACTGGGGGGACTGGGGGGACTGGGGGGACTGGTTTGAACTGGGAGGAACTGGGGGGAACTGTGTGGGACTGGGGAATGGGGGGAACTGGGGTGAACTGGGGTGAACTGGGTGAACTGGAGCTGGGGACTGGCAAAGACTGGGGGAAACTGGGACTGGGGAGAATTTGGGGTGAACTGGGGGAAACTGGGGTGAACTGGGGTGAACTGGGGTGAACTGGGGTGAACTGGGAGAACTGGGGGGAACTGGGAGGAACTGGGGGGAACTGGGAGAACTGGGGTGAACTGGGGGGATACTGGGTGAACTGGGTGAACTGGGGTGAACTGGGAGAACTGGGGAGAACTGGTTTGAACTGGTCTGAACTGGGGTGAACTGGGCGCTGTGGGGAACTGGGGGGAGCTGGGACTGGTCTGAACTGGGAGGGGTTGTGAGGCACTGGGGGAACTGGTCTGGGAGGAACTGGGATGAACTGGGGACTGGGAGCACTGGGGAAACTGGGACTGGGGAGATTGGGGGCAAAGTGGCACTGGGAGCAACTGGGAGAACTGGGAGAACTGGGGTGAACTGGGAGCAACTGGGGTGAACTGGGGGAATCTGGGGTGAACTGGGAGAACTGGGAGAACTGGGGTGAACTGGGAGCAACTGGGGGGAACTGGGAGAACTGGGGTGAACTGGGAGAACTGGGAGAACTGGGGTGAACTGGGGGGAACTGGGGGGAACTGGGGGGAACTGGGGTGAATTGGGGTGAACTGGGGTGAACTGGGGGGAACTGGGGTGAACTGGGGGGAACTGGGGGGAACTGGGGTGAACTGGGTGAACTGGAGCTGGGGACTGGCAAAGACTGGGGGAAACTGGGACTGGGGAGAATTTGGGGTGAACTGGGGGGAACTGGGGTGAACTGGGGGGACTGGTTTGAACTGGGGCAACTGGGAGGAACTGGGGGAACCGTGTGGGACTGGGGAATGGGGGAACTGGGGGGAACTGGGGGGAACTGGGAGGAACTGGGAGAACTGGGGGGAACTGGTTTGAACTGGTCTGAACTGGGCGCTGTGGGGAACTGGGGGGAACTGGGGTGAACTGGGAGAACTGGGATGAACTGGGGGGAACTGGGGGGAACTGGGGTGAACTGGGAGAACTGGGAGAACTGGGAGGAACTGGGGTGAACTGGGAGAACTGGGGGGAACTGGGAGAACTGGGGGGAACTGGGGTGAACTGGGAGAACTGGGGGGAACTGGGGTGAACTGTGGGGAACTGTGGGGAACTGGGGTGAACTGGGGGGAACTGGGGTGAACTGGGGGATACTGGGTGAACTGGGAGAACTGGGGGGAACTGGGGTGAACTGGGTGAACTGGGGTGAACTGGGAGAACTGGGGGGAACTGGGGTGAACTGGGAGAACTGGGGGGAACTGGGGTGAACTGTGGGGAACTGTGGGGAACTGGGGTGAACTGGGGGGAACTGGGGGGAACTGGGGGGAACTGGGAGGAACTGGGGGGAACTGGGGGGAACTGGGAGAACTGGGGTGAACTGGGGTGAACTGGGGGATACTGGGTGAACTGGGGGGAACTGGTCTGAACTGGGGTGAACTGGTCTGAACTGGGGTGAACTGGGGACAACTGGGCGCTGTGGGGAACTGGGAGAACTGGGACTGCGCTGAACTGGGAGGGGTTGTGAGGCACTGGGGGAACTGGTCTGGGAGGAACTGGGATGAACTGGGATGAACTGGGGACTGGGAGCACTGGGGAAACTGGGACTGGGGAGATTGGGGGCAAAGTGGCACTGGGAGCAACTGGGAGCAACTGGGGGGAACTGGGGTGAACTGGGAGAACTGGGGTGAACTGGGAGAACTGGGAGCAACTGGGAGAACTGGGGTGAACTGGTCTGAACTGGGGTGAGCTGGGCACTGTGGGGAACTGGGGGGAGCTGGGACTGGGCTGAACTGGGAGGGGTTGTGAGGCACTGGGGGAACTGGTCTGGGAGGAACTGGGTGAACTGGGGACTGGGAGCACTGGGGAAACTGGGACTGGGGAGATTGGGGGCAAAGTGGCACCGGGAGCAACTGGGAGAACTGGGAGAACTGGGAGAACTGGGAGAACTGGGAGCAACTGGGGGGAACTGGGGTGAACTGGGAGAACTGGGGTGAACTGGGAGAACTGGGAGCAACTGGGGGGAACTGGGGTGAACTGGGGTGAACTGGGGTGAACTGTGGGGACTGGGGGGACTGGGGTGAACTGGGGGATACTGGGGGGAACTGGGAGGAACTGGGGTGAACTGGGGTGAACTGGGAGCAACTGGGAGCAACTGGGGTGAACTGGGGTGAACTGGGGGGAACTGGGAGCAACTGGGAGGAACTGGGAGGAACTGGGGGGAACTGGGGGAACTGGGGTGAACTGGGAGGAACTGGGGGGAACTGGGGTGAACTGGGGAATGGGGGGAACTGGGGTGAACTGGGGTGAACTGGGCGCTGTGGGGAACTGGGGGGAGCTGGGACTGGTCTGAACTGGGAGGGGTTGTGAGGCACTGGGGGAACTGGTCTGGGAGGAACTGGGATGAACTGGGGACTGGGAGCACTGGGGAAACTGGGAATGGGGAGATTGGGGGCAAAGTGGCACTGGGAGCAACTGGGAGCAACTGGGAGAACTGGGGAGAACTGGGATGAACTGGGTGAACTGGGGTGAACTGGGGGGAACTGGAGCTGGGGTGGAGCTGAGGACTGGGTTGGTGGGGGATTTGGGGTGGCAGCAGTGAATTTTGGGGTACCCCTGGCAGATTTTGGTGTTCCGGTGGTTCAGGGCGGTATTTGGGGTGCCAAGGGTGATTTTTGGGGTGTCCCCGGGTGATTTTGGGGTGTCCCCGGGTGATTTTTGGGGTGTCAGTGGTTCAGGGCGGGATTTGGGGGTGCCAACGGTGATTTTTGGGGTATCCCCGGCAGATTTTGGGGTATCCCTGGCAGATTTCGGGGTTCCATTGGTTCAGGGTGATTTTTGGGGTGTCCCTGGATGATTTTGGGGTTTCAGTTTTTTAGGGCGGTATTTGGGGTGCCAAGGGTGATTTTTGGGGTACCCCTGGCAGATTTTGGGGTATCCCTGGCATATTTTGGGGTTCCGGTGGTTCAGGGCGGTATTTGGGGTGCCAAGGGTGATTTTTGGGGTGTCCCCGGGTGATTTTGGGGTGTCCCTGGCAGATTTTGGGGTTCCATTGGTTCAGGGTGATTTTTGGGGTATCCCTGGATGATTTTGGGGTTTCAGTTTTTTAGGGCAGGTTTGGGGTGCCAGCGGTGATTTTTGGGGTGTCCCTGGCAGATTTTGGGGTGTCGGTGGTTCAGGGCGGTATTTGGGGTGCCAAGGGTGATTTTTGGGGTATCCCCGGGTGATTTTGGGGTTCCGGTGGTTCAGGGCGGTATTTGGGGGTGCCAGCGGTGATTTTTGGGGTATCCCCGGGTGATTTTGGGGTGTCCCCGGGTGATTTTTGGGGTACCCCTGGCAGATTTTGGGGTGTCCCTGGCAGATTTTGGGGTATCCGTGGCAGATTTTGGGGTTCCGGTGGTTCAGGGCGGTATTTGGGGTGCCAAGGGTGATTTTTGGGGTGTCCGTGGTGGATTTTGGGGTGTCAGTGGTTCAGGGCGGTATTTGGGGTGCCAAGGGTGATTTTTGGGGTATCCCTGGCAGATTTTGGGGTATCCCTGGCAGATTTCGGGGTTTCAGTGGTTCAGGGCGGTATTTGGGGTGCCAAGGGTGGTTTTTGGGGTGTCCCCGGGTGATTTTGGGGTGTCCCTGGCAGATTTTGGGGTTCCATTGGTTCAGGGTGATTTTTGGGGTATCCCTGGCAGATTTCGGGGTTCCATTGGTTCAGGGCGGTATTTGGGGTGCCAAGGGTGATTTTTGGGGTGTCCCCGGGTGATTTTGGGGTGTCCCTGGCAGATTTTGGGGTAACCCTGGCAGATTTTGGGGTTCCGGTGGTTCAGGGCGGTATTTGGGGTGTCCCCGGGTGATTTTTGGGGTGTCCCTGGCAGATTTTGGGGTTCCGGTGGTTCAGGGCGGTATTTGGGGTGCCAAGGGTGATTTTTGGGGTGTCCCCGGGGGATTTTGGGGTGTCAGTGGTTCAGGGCGGTATTTGGGGTATCCCCGGGTGATTTTGGGGTGTCCCTGGCAGATTTTGGGGTTCCATTGGTTCAGGGCGGTATTTTGGGGTGCCAGGGGTGATTTTTGGGGTATCCCCGGGTGATTTTTGGGGTTTCAGTGGCAGATTTTGGGGTTCCAGTTTTTTAGGGCGGTATTTGGTGTATCCCCGGGTGATTTTGGGGTGTCCCCGGGTGATTTTGGGGTCCCGTTGTGTCCGTGCCCAGGCGCCCCCGGCAGCCTCAGGGTGGACTCCGTTTGGCCCCGCAGCGCCCGAGTGCTCTGGGAGCCCCAGCCCGGCCCCAGCGACGGCTTCGAGCTCGAGTACGGCCCCACAGGGGGACCCCAAAAGGTAACGGGGCCCCAAAAACCCCAAATGGCCCCAAAACGGACCCCAAAACGGAACCAGGAAGGATCCCCAAAAAGGATCCCCAAAAACCCCAAAACGGCCCCAAAAAGGATCCCAAAAACCCCAAAACGGCCCCAAAATGGCCCCAAAAAGGATCCCAAAAACCCCGGAACGACCCCAAAAAGGATCCCAAAAACCCCAAACACCCCAGAACGGCCCCAAAAAGGATCCCAAAAACCTCAAAATGGCCCCAAAAAGGATCCCAAACACCCCAGAACGGCCCCAAAAAGGATCCTAAAAACCCCAGAAGGGCCCCAAAAAGGACCCCAAAAACCCCGGAACGACCCCAAAAAGGACCCCAAAAACCCCAAACACCCCAGAACGGCCCCAAAAAGGATCCTAAAAACCCCAGAAGGGCCCCAAAATGGATCCCAAAAACCCCGGAACGACCCCAAAAAGGACCCCAAAAACCCCAAACACCCCAGAACGGCCCCAAAAAGGATCCTGAAACCCCAAAGTGTCTCAAAAAGCCCCCAAACACCAAAATGGCTCCAAACAGGATCCTAAAAACCCCAAACTGCCCAAAACGGCCCCAAAAAAGGTCCCAAAAACCCCAAAATGGCCCCAAGAAGGACCCCAAAAACCCCAAAACGGCCCCAAAAAGCATCCTAAAACCCCAAAAACCCCGGAACGGCCCCAAAAAGGATCCCAAAAAGGACCCCAAAAACCCCAAAAAGGCCCCAAAAAGGATCCTAAAAACCCCAAACATCCCCAAACGGCCCCAAAAAGGATCCCAAAAACCCCAAACACCCCGGAATGGCCCCAAAAAGGATCCCAAAAACCCCAAAACGACCGCAAAAATCCCCAAAACCCCAAAACAGCCCAAAAAAGGATCCCAAAAAGGATCCCAAAAACCCCAAAATGGCCCCAAAAATCCCCAGAACGGCCCCAAAAAGGATCCCAAAAAAGGATCTTAAAACCCCAGAACGGCCCCAAAAAGGACCCCAAAAACCCCAAAATGGAACCAGAAAGGATCCCCAAAAAGGACCCCAAAAACCCCAAAATGGCCCCAAAAAGCATCATAAAACCCCAGAAGGACCCCAAAATGGCCCCAAAAAGGATCCCAAAATCCCCAAAAACCCCAAAACGGCCCCAAAAAGGATCCCCATAACCCCAAAATGGCCCCAAAAAGGATCCCAAAACACCAAAATGGCCCCAAAAAGGATCCCAAAACCCCCAAAACGACCCCAAAAAGGATCCCAAAAACCCCAAAAGGACCCCAAAAAGGATCCCAAAAACCCCAAAATGGAACCAGAAAGGATCCCAAAAACCCCAAACACCCTGGAACGGCCCCAAAAAGGATCCCCAAAAAGGATCCCAAAAACCCCAAAACGGCCCCAAAAAGGATCCTAAAACCCCAAAATGGCCCCAAAAAGGATCCTAAAAACCCCAAAATGGCCCCAAGAAGGACCCCAAAAATCCCAGAACGGCCCCAAAAAGGATCCCAAATACCCCAGAACGGCCCCAAAAAGGATCCCCAAAAAACCCCAATATGGCCCCAAAAAGGATCCCAAAAACCCCAAAACAGCCCCAGAAAGGATCCCCAAAACCCCAAAACGGCCCCAAAAAGGATCCTAAAACCCCAAAATGGCCCCAAAAAGGATCCCAAAAACCCCAAAATGGCCCCAAAAAGGATCCTAAAAACCCCAAAAACCGCCCCAAAAAGGATCCCAAAAACCTCAAAATGGCCCCAAAAAGGATCCCAAAAACCCCAAAACAACCCCAAAAAGGATCCCCAAAACCCCAAAATGGCCCCAAGAAGGACCCCAAAAATCCCAGAACGGCCCCAAAAAGGATCCCAAAAACACCAAAATGGCCCCAAAAAGGATCCCAAAAACCCCAAAATGGCCCCAAAAATCCCCAAAACGGCCCCAAAAAGGATCCCAAAAACCCCAAAATGGCCCCAAAAAGCATCATAAAACCCCAGAAGGACCCCAAAAATGATCCCCAAAAAGGATCCCAAAATCCCCAAAAACCCCAAAACGGCCCCTAAAAGGATCCCCATAACCCCAAAGTGTCTCAACAAGCCCCAAAACCCCCAAAACGACCCCAAAAAGGATCCCAAAAACACCAAAACGGCCCCAAAAAAGATCCCAAAAACCCCAGAATGGCCCCAAAAAGGATCCCAAAAACCCCAAAATGGAACCAGAAAGGATCCCAAAAACCCCAAACACCCTGGAACGGCCCCAAAAAGGATCCCCAAAAAGGATCCCAAAAACCCCAAAACGGCCCCAAAAAGGATCCCAAGAACCCCAAAACGGCCCCTAAAAGGATCCCAAGAACCCCAAACACCCCAGAACGGCCCCAAAAAGGATCCTAAAACCCCAAAACGGCCCCTAAAAGGATCCCCAAAAACCCCAGAACTGCCCCAAAAAAGATCCTAAAAACCCCAGAAGGGCCCCAAAAAGGATCCCCAAAACCCCAGAACGGCCCCAAAAATAATCCTAAAAACCCCAAAAACCGCCCCAAAAAGGATCCCAAAAACCCCAAAATGGCCCCAAAAAGGATCCCAAAAACCCCAAAATGGCCCCAAGAAGGACCCCAAAAATCCCAGAACGGCCCCAAAAAGGATCCCAAAAACACCAAAACGGCCCCAAAAAGGATCCCAAAAACCCCAAAACGGCCCCAAAAAAGATCCCAAATACCCCAGAACGGCCCCAAAAAGGATCCCCAAAAAACCCCAATATGGCCCCAAAAAGGATCCCAAAAATCCCAGAACGGCCCCAAAATGGATCCTAAAAACCCCAAACAGCCCAGAACGGCCCCAAAAAGGATCCTAAAAACCCCAAAAAGGCTCCAAAAAGGATCCTAAAAACCCAAAAACCCCAAAACGGCCCCAAAACGGCCCCAAAAACCCCAAAAACCCCAAAACGGCCCCAAAATGATCCCCAAAACCCCAAAGACCCCTCAGGGTGTCCCATTGCCTTCCTTGGGTAACGGCGCCCCAATAACCCCGGGGGGACCCCAATAATGCCCTGGTGACCCCAAAACCACCTGGGACACCCCAATAATCCCCTAAGGGACCCCAAAACCCACCGGGACACCCCAATAACCCACTGGGACACCCCAATAACCCCCGGGACACCCCAATAACCCCCCTGGGAGACCTCAATAAACCCCTTGGTGACCCCATAACCTTGAGGGACACCCCAATAATCCCCGGGACACCCCAATAACCCCCTGGTGACCCCAATAATCCCCCGGACACCCCAATAACCCCCGGGACACCCCAATAACCCACAGGTCACCCAATAACCCCGGGACACCCCAATAACCCCCTTGGTGACCCCATAACCTTGAGGGAAACCCCAATAAACCCCGGGACACCCCAATAACCCCCTTGGTGACCCCATAACCTTGAGGGACACCCCAATACCCCCTGGGACACCCCAATAAACCCTGGGACACCCCAATAACCCCCTTGGTGACCCCAATAACCTTGAGGGACACCCCAATAAACCCCGGGACACCCCAATAACCCCCTTGGTGACCCCATAACCTTGAGGGAAACCCCAATAAACCCCGGGACACCCCAATAACCCCCTTGGTGACCCCATAACCTTGAGGGAAACCCCAATAACCCCCAGGACACCCCAATAATCCACCGGAACACTCCATAACCTTTAGGGACACCCCAATACCCCCGGTGCACCCCAATAACCCCCTGGTGACCCCAATAAACCCCGGGACACCCCAATAACCCACGGGACACCCCAAAACCCACCAGGACACCCCAATAACCCCCGGGACCCCCAATAACCCCCAGGACACCCCAATAGCCTTTATGGACACCCCAATAACCCCCGGGACACCCCAATAACCCCCTTGGTGACCCCATAACCTTGAGGGACACCCCAATAACCCCCAGGACACCCCAATAATCCACCAGGACACCCCAATAACCCCGGGACACCCCAAAACCCCCTGGTGACCCCAATAATCCCCCGGGACACCCCAATAACCCCCTTGGTGACCCCAAAACCCACCGGGACCCCCAATAACCCCCTGGTGACCCCAAAACCCACCGGGACACCCCATAACATTTAGGGACACCCCAATAATCCCCTTGGTGACCCCATAACCTTTAGGGACACCCCAATAACCCCCGGTGCCCCCCAAAACCCCCGGGACACCCCAATAACCCCCTGGTGACCCCAATAACCCCCGGGACACCCCAATAACCCCCTGGTGACCCCAATAACCCCCGGACACCCCAATAACCCCCGGTGCCCCCCAATAATCCCCCGGTGCCCCCCAATATTTCCGGTGCCCCCCAGGTGCTGTCGCTGCCCCCCGAGGCCTCGGCCCAGCGGCTCTGGGGCCTGGAGCCCGCGCGCCGTTACCGGGTGCGGCTGCGGGCCCGGGGGCGGCACCCCCAGAGCGGCACCGGGAACGGCACCGGCACCGGGACCGCCATGGAGGCCGCGTTCGACACCCGTGAGTGCCGGGGAACCGGGGGACACCGGAAATGGGGCCGGGGAACCGGGGGAACCCCGGAAATGGAGCCGGGGGGGCGGGGGAACCCCGAAAATGGAGCCGGGGGAGCGGGGGGAACCCGGAAATGAAGCCGGGCGGAACCCCGGAAATGGAGCCGGGGGCACCGGGGGAACCCCGGAAATGGAGCCGGGGAAGCGGGGGGGGGACCCCGGAAATGGAGCCGGGGGGGCGGGAGAGCGGGGGGAACCCCGGTAATGGAGCCGGGCGGAATCCCGGAAATGGAGCCGGGGGGCACCGGGGGGAACCCCGGAAATGGAGCCGGGGGGCACCGGGGGGACCCCGGAAATGGAGCCGGGCGGAACCCCGAAAATGGAGCCGGAGGAGCGGGGGAATCCCGGAAATGGAGCCGGGGGGGGAACCCCGGAAATGGAGCCGGGGGGCACTGGGGGAACCCGGAAATGGAGCCGGGGGAGCGGGGGAACCCCGGAAGTGGAGCCGGGCGGAATCCCGGAAATGGAGCCGGGGGCACCGGGGGAACCCCGGAAATGGAGCCGGGGGGCACTGGGGGAACCCGGAAATGGAGCCGGGGGGACCCCGGAAATGGAGCCGGGGGCACCGGGGGGAACCCCGGAAACGGAGCCGGGGGAACCGGGGGAGCCGGGGGGGCGGGGGAACCCCGGAAATGGAGCCGGGGGCACCGGGGGACACCGGAAATGGGGCCGGGGAACCGGGGAACCCCGGAAATGGAGCCGGGCGGAACCCCGGAAATGGAGCCGGGGGGGGCGGGGGGAACCCCGGAAATGGAGCCGGGGGCACCGGGGAACCCCGGAAATGGAGCCGGAGGAGCGGGGGGAACCCGGAAATGGAGCCGGGGGAGCGGGGGGAACCCGGAAATGGAGCCGGGGGGCACCGGGGAACCCCGGAAATGGAACCGGGGGCACCGGGGGAACCCCGGAAATGGAGCCGGGGGGGGAACCCCGGAAATGGAGCCGGGGGGTACCGGGGGAACCCCGGAAATGGAGCCGGGGGGCACTGGGGGAACCCGGAAATGGAGCCGGAGGAGCGGGGGAATCCCGGAAATGGACCCGGGGGGCACCGGGGGGAACCCCGGAAATGGAGCCGGGGGCACCGGGGAACCCCGGAAATGGAGCCGGGGGGGCGGGGGGAACCCCGGAAATGGAGTCGGGGGAACCCCGGAAATGGAGCCGGGGGGGGGCGGGGGGAACCCCGGAAATGGAGCCGGGGGGTACCGGGGGGTGGCGGGGGAGCCTCATAGGGCTCGGGTTTGGGGGATTTTGGGGGTTTTGAGGTATTTGGGGGGATTTTGGGGGATTTTGGGGGATTTGGGGGGATTTTGACGGGATTTGGGGGATTTTTAGGGGATTTGGGGGGATTTGGGGGGAATTTGGGAGATTTTGGGGGGATTTTAGGGGGATTTTGAGGGGATTTTGGGGGATTTTGGGGGGATTTTGGGTGAGTGCTGTTGGAAGAAGGGGGAATTTGGGGTTTGGGGGTTCACAGCGAGACATTTTGGGGTTTTTTTTCGGTGTTTTGGGGTCTTTTGGGGGTTATTGTCGGGGGGTGCACAACCAGGCATGGAACATGGAAAAATTGGGGAAAATTTGGGAAAAATTTCGGTAAAATTTGGAAAAAATTTGGAAAAAAAAAAGGGGAAAATTTGGGAAAAAGTTTGGGAAAAAATTTGGGAAAAAACGTGGGAAATTTGGGAGAAAGTTGGTAAAAATTGGGGAAAAACTCAGGGAAATGAAACGGAAAATTGGGGGAAAATTTGGGAAAAACATGGAAAATTTGGGGGGGAAATTTGGAAAAAACATAGGGAAAAGTGGGAAAATTTGGGAAAAAAATTGCGAAAAATTTGGGAAAAAACTCAGAGAAATTGGGGGGAAATTTGGCAAAAACATGGAAAAATTTGTGGAAAGTTTGGACAAAACCACAGAAAAATTTGGAAAAAAAATTGGGAGAAATTTGGGGAAAATTTGGAAAACCACAGAAAAATTGCAGAAAAATTTGGGAGAAAATTGGGGAAAAGTTGGGAAAAATTTGGGAGACAACTCGGAAAAACACAGAGAAAATTGGGAAAATATGGAAAAAATTGGGGAAAAATCACTGAAAAAATTGGGAAAAATTTGGAATAATAAATGGAGAAATTTGGGAAAAATTTGGAGAAAGCGTGGAAAAATTTGGGAAAAAAACCACAGAAAAATTTGGGAAAATTTGGAAAAAAACCCTGAACAATGTTGGAAAAACTGGGGAAAAATTTGGGAAAAAACACAGAAAATTTGGGGGAAAAACACAGAAAAATTGGGGAGAAATTTGGGTAAAAACACGGGAAAATTGGGGAAAATTGGGGAAAAATTTTGGAAAAAACAGAAAAATTGGGGGGAAATTTGGGTAAAAACGCAGGAAAATTGGGGAAAATTTTGGGGAAAAATTTTGGAAAAAACACAGAAAAATTGGGGAAACATTGGGGGAAAAACACAGAAAAATTGGGGAGAAATTTGGGTACAAACACGGGAAAATTGGGGAAAACTTTGGAAAAACACAGAAAAATTGGGGAAACATTGGGGAAAAACACAGAAAAATTGGGGAGAAATTTGGGTAAAAACACGGGAAAATTGGGGGAAAATTGGGGAAAAATTTTGGAAAAACACAGAAAAATTTGGGAGAAAAATTTGGGAGAAAATTGGGGAAAAGTTGGGAAAAATTTGGGAGACAACTCGGAAAAACACAGAGAAAATTGGGAAAATATGGAAAAAATTGGGGAAAAATCACTGAAAAAAATGGGAAAAATTTGGAATAATAAATGGAGAAATTTGGGAAAAATTTGGAGAAAGCATGGAAAAATTTGGGAAAAAAACCACAGAAAAATTTGGGAAAATTTGGAAAAAAACCCTGAACAATGTTGGAAAAACTGGGGAAAAATTTGGGAAAAAACACAGAAAATTTGGGGGAAAAACACAGAAAAATTGGGGGGAAATTTGGGTAAAAACACGGGATAATTGGGGGAAAATTGGGGAAAAATTTTGGAAAAAACAGAAAAATTGGGGGGAAATTTGGGTAAAAACGCAGGAAAATTGGGGAAAATTTTGGGGAAAAATTTTGGAAAAAACACAGAAAAATTGGGGAAACATTGGGGGAAAAACACAGAAAAATTGGGGAGAAATTTGGGTAAAAAGACGGGAAAATTGGGGAAAATTTGGAATAATAAATGTAAAAATTTGGGATAAATTTGGGAGCAATTTGGGACCAATTTGGGATAAATTTGGGACAAATTTGGGATAAATTTGGGATAAATTTGGGACCAGTTTGGGACAAATTTGGGATAAATTTGGGAGCAATTTGGGAGCAATTTGGGATAAATTTGGGATAAATTTGGGACCAATTTGGGAGCAATTTGGGATAAATTTGGGACCAGTTTGGGAGCAATTTGGGATAAATTTGGGATAAATTTGGGAGCAATTTGGGATAAATTTGGGATAAATTTGGGACCAATTTGGGAGCAATTTGGGATAAATTTGGGACCAGTTTGGGAGCAATTTGGGATAAATTTGGGATAAATTTGGGAGCAATTTGGGATAAATTTGGGATAAATTTGGGACCAATTTGGATAAATTTGGGATCAATTTGGGAGCAATTTGGGATAAATTTGGGAGCAATTTGGGATAAATTTTGGATAAATTTGGGACAAATTTGGGATAAATTTGGGATAAATTTGGGATAAATTTGGGACCAATTTGGGAGCAATTTGGGATAAATTTGGGAGAAATTTGGGATCAATTTGGGAGCAATTTGGGATCAATTTGGGATAAATTTGGGACCAGTTTGGGACCAATTTGGATAAATTTGGGACCAATTTGGGATAAATTTGGGATAAATTTGGGACCAATTTGGGAGCAATTTGGCACAAATTTGGGACCAGTTTGGGATCAATTTGGGAGCAATTTGGGATAAATTTGGGACCAGTTTGGGATAAATTTCGGATAAATTTGGGAGCAATTTGGGATCAATTTCGGAGCAATTTGGGATAAATTTTGGAGCAATAATTTCCCTGGCGTGTCCCCCCAGCGCCGCTGCCGTTCCCGCACCCCCGGGACTGCGCCCAGGAGCAGCTGAACGGCCCCGGCCCCTCGCGCGTCGCCATCGTCTTCCTCAGCGGGGACCCGGCCCGGCCCCTGCGCGTCTACTGCGACATGGACACCGACGGAGGAGGGTGGACGGTGAGGAGACTGGGGAAACTGGGGGGAACTGGGATAAACTGGGATGGACTGGGATAAACTGGGATGGACTGGGATGGACTGGGATGGACTGCGACATGGACACCGACGGAGGAGGCTGGACCGTGAGGAGACTGGGGAAACTGGGATAGACTGGGGAAACTGGGATGGACTGGGATGGACTGGGATGGACTGGGATAAACTGGGATGGACTGCGACATGGACACCAACGGAGGAGGGTGGACTGTGAGGATGGGATAAACTGGGATGGACTGGGATAAACTGGGGAAACTGGGATGGACTGGGAGGGACTGGGATAAACTGGGATGGACTGGGACAGACTGCGACATGGACACCGACGGAGGAGGGTGGACGGTGAGGAGACTGGGGAAACTGGGATAAACTGGGATAAACTGGGATGGACTGGGGAAACTGGGATGGACTGGGATAAACTGGGGAAACTGGGGAAACTGGGATGGACTGGGATAAACTGGGATAAACTGGGATAAACTGGGGAAACTGGGACACACTGCGACATGGACACCAACGGCGGAGGGTGGACCGTGAGGGAAACTGGGGAAACTGGGGAAACTGGGATAAACTGGGATAAACTGGGATGGACTGGGATGGACTGGGACAGACTGCGACATGGACACCGACGGAGGAGGGTGGACGGTGAGGAGACTGGGGAAACTGGGATGGACTGGGATAAACTGGGGAAACTGGGATGGACTGGGATAAACTGGGATAGACTGGGATAAACTGGGGAAACTGGGATGGACTGGGATAAACTGGGATGGACTGGGATGGACTGGGATAAACTGGGATAAACTGGGATGGACTGGGACAGACTGCGACATGGACACCGACAGAGGAGGGTGGACCGTGAGGATACTGGGATAAACTGGGATAGACTGGGATAAACTGGGGAAACTGGGATGGACTGGGATAAACTGGGATGGACTGGGATAAACTGGGATGGACTGGGATAAACTGGGAGGGACTGGGACGCACTGCGACATGGACACCGACGGCGGAGGGTGGACTGTGAGGAGACTGGGGAAACTGGGGGGAACTGGGATGGACTGGGGAAACTGGGATGGACTGGGATGGACTGGGATAGACTGCGACATGGACACCGACGGAGGAGGGTGGACCGTGAGGAGACTGGGGAAACTGGGATAGACTGGGATAAACTGGGATGGACTGGGAGGGACTGGGACACACTGCGACATGGACACCAACGGCTGGGGATGGGCTGGGGAAACTGGGATGGACTGGGATAAACTGGGGAAACTGGGGAAACTGGGGGGAACTGGGATGGACTGGGGAAACTGGGATGGACTGGGATAAACTGGGATAGACTGGGGAAACTGGGACAGACTGGGATAGACTGGGACAGACTGTGACATGGACACCGACGGAGGAGGGTGGACGGTGAGGAGACTGGGATAAACTGGGATGGACTGGGATAAACTGGGATAAACTGGGATAAACTGGGATGGACTGGGATGGACTGGGATGGACTGGGATGGACTGCGACATGGACACCGACGGCGGAGGGTGGACGGTGAGACAAACTGGGATAAACTGGGATGGACTGGGACACACTGCGACATGGACACCGACGGAGGAGGGTGGACGGTGAGGAGACTGGGGAAACTGGGGGGAACTGGGATGGACTGGGATGGACTGGGATAAACTGGGATGGACTGGGATGGACTGGGATAAACTGGGATGGACTGGGACATGGACACCAACGGCGGAGGGTGGACCGTGAGGATGGGATAAACTGGGATAAACTGGGGAAACTGGGATGGACTGGGATAAACTGGGATGGACTGGGATAAACTGGGATAAACTGGGATGGACTGGGATGGACTGGGATAAACTGGGATGGACTGGGATAAACTGGGATAAACTGGGGAAACTGGGATGGACTGGGATAAACTGGGATGGACTGGGATAAACTGGGATGGACTGGGACAGACTGGGGCTGGTGTGGCTGAGGGAACTGGGACAGACTGGGAGGGACTGGGACAGACTGGCACAAACTGGGACAGACTGGCACAAACTGGGACAGACTGGCACAAACTGGGACAGACTGGGAGGGACTGGGACAGACTGGGGCTGGTGGGACTGGGATGGACTGGGAGGGACTGGGGGAACTGGGGGAACTGGGATCGACTGGGACAAACTGGGAGGGACTGGCGGGGACTGGGGGGGTTTTTGGCTCAGGGGTTTTTGGGGCGCCCCTCAGGATTTTGGGGATTTTTGGGGCTCAAGGGTTTTTGGGGATTTTTGGGGGGTTTTTGGGGTGCCACTCAGGGTTTTTGGGGATTTTTGGGAGTTTTTGGGGTGCTCCTCAGGGGTTTTTGGGGCTCAGGGGTTTTTGGGGATTTTTGGGGTTTTTGGGGCTCAGGGTTTTTGGGGTGCTCCTCAGGGGTTTTTGGGGCTCAGGGGTTTTTGGGGCTCAGGGGTTTTTGGGGCGCCCTCAGGGTCTTTGGGGGTTTTGGCTCAGGGGTTTTTGGGGTGCTCCTCAGGGGTTTTTGGGGATTTTTGGGAGTTTTTGGGGTGCTTCTCAGGGGTTTTTTGAGCTCAGGGGTTTTTGGGGCACCCTCAGGGGTCTTTGGGGGTTTTTGGGGTGCCCCTCAGGGGTTTTTGGGGGCTCAGGGTTTTTGGGGATTTTTGGCTCAGGGGTTTTTGGGGCTCAGGGGATTTTGGGGGTTTTTGGGGCGCCCCTCAGGGGTTTTGGGGGGTTTTTGGGGATTTTTGGGGGTTTTTGGGGTGCCCCTCAGGGGTTTTTGGGGCTCAGGGGATTTTGGGGGTTTTTGGGGTGCCCCTCAGGGATTTTTGGGGTTTTGGGGTTTTTTTTGGGGTTTTTGGGGCTCAGGGGTTTTTGGGGAGCTCCTTAGGGGTTTTTGGCGCTCAGGGGTTTTTTGGGCTCAGGGTTTTTGGGGATTTTTGGGGGCTTTTTGGGGTTCAGGGTTTTTTGGGTGACCCTCAGGGGTTTTTGGGGGGCTCAGGGGTTTTTGGGGTGCCCCTCAGGGGATTTTGGGGGTTTTTGGGAGTTTTGGGGTTTTTGGGGCTCAGGGTTTTTGGGGTGTCCCTCAGGGGTTTTTGGGGGGTTTTTGGGGTTTTTTGGGGTGCCCCCCAGGGGTTTTTGGGGGTTTTTGGCTCAGGGGTTTTTGGGGTGCTCCTCAGGGGATTTTTGGGGCTCAGGGGTTTTTGGGGTGCCCCTCAGGGGTTTTGGGGGGTTTTTGGGCTCAGGGTTTTTGGGGTGCCCCTCAGGGGTTTTTGGGGCTCAGGGTTTTTGGGGATTTTTGGGGGGTTTTTGGGGTGCCCCTCAGGGGTTTTTGGGGGTTTTTGGGGCTCAGGGGTTTTTGGGGCTCAGGGGATTTTGGGGTTTTTTGGGGTGCCCCCCAGGGGTTTTGGGGGGGTTTTGGCTCAGGGGTTTTTGGGGTGCCCCTCAGGGATTTTTGGGGGTTTTTGGGGGTTTTTGGCTCAGGGGTTTTTGGGGCGCCCCTCAGGATTTTGGGGATTTTTGGGGCTCAAGGGTTTTTTGGGGGTTTTTGGGGCTCAGGGTTTTTGGGGGCTCAGGGTTTTTTGGGGCGCCCCTCAGGGGTTTTTGGGGTTTTTGGGGCTCAGGGGTTTTTGGGGTGCCCCTCAGGGGTTTTTGGGGGCTCAGGGGTTTTGGGGATTTTTTGCTCAGGGGTTTTTGGGGCTCAGGGGATTTTGGGGGTTTTTGGGGTGCCCCTCAGGGATTTTTGGGGTTTTGGGGTTTTTTTTGGGGTTTTTGGGGCTCAGGGGTTTTTGGGGAGCTCCTTAGGGGTTTTTGGCGCTCAGGGGTTTTTTGGGCTCAGGGTTTTTGGGGATTTTTGGGGGCTTTTTGGGGTTCAGGGTTTTTTGGGTGACCCTCAGGGGTTTTTGGGGGGCTCAGGGGTTTTTGGGGTGCCCCTCAGGGGATTTTGGGGGTTTTTGGGGGTTTTGGGGTTTTTGGGGCTCAGGGTTTTTGGGGTGTCCCTCAGGGGTTTTTGGGGGGTTTTTGGGGTTTTTTGGGGTGCCCCCCAGGGGTTTTTGGGGGTTTTTGGCTCAGGGGTTTTTGGGGTGCTCCTCAGGGGATTTTTGGGGCTCAGGGGTTTTTGGGGCGCCCCTCAGGGGTTTTTGGGGGTTTTTGGGGGGTTTTTGGGGGCTCAGGGGTTTTTGGGGTTTTTGGGGCTCAGGGTTTTTGGGGCGCCCCTCAATCCCCCGCAGGTGTTCCAGCGGCGCCAGGACGGCAGCACCGACTTCTGGCGGGACTGGGACTCGTACGCGAAGGGATTCGGGAACGTCAGCGGCGAGTTCTGGCTCGGTGAGGGAGGGGAAACACGGGAAAAAACATGGAAAAAATTGGGGAAATTGGGGGAAAACACGGGAAAAAAACACGGAAAAAATTGGGGAAAAAACATGGAAAAATTGGGGAAAAAACATGAAAAATTGGGGAAAAAACACAGAAAAAACTGGGGAAAAAACATGGAAAAATTGGGGAAAAAAACATGGAAAAATTGGGGAAAAAACATGAAAAATTGGGGAAAAAACACAGAAAAAACTGGGGAAAAAACATGGAAAAATTGGGGAAAAAACACGGAAAAATTGGGGAAAAAAACAAGGAAAATTTGGAGGAAACTGCAGAAAAAATTGGGAGAAATTTTGGGAAAAAATTTGAAAAAACACGGAGGAATTTGGGAAAAACACGGAAAATTTTACAGGAAAAAACATGGAAAAAATTGGGAAAAATTGAGAAAAAAACCATCAACATTTGGGCATTTGGGGGAAAAATTGGGACAAAATTGGGAAAAAACAGAAAAATTGGGGGAAAATTTGGGAAAAAACACAGAAAAGATTGGGGAAATTTGGAAACATTGGGAAAAAACATGGAAAAATTGGGGAAAAAACGGAAAAATTTGGGGAAAAAAACAAGGAAAATTTGGGGAAAATTGCAGAAAAAATTGGGAGAAATTTTGGGAAAAATTTGGAAAAACATGGAAAAATTTGCGGAAAAAACATGGAAAACATTGGGAAAAGTTGAGAATAAAACATTTGGGGGGAAAATGTGAAAAAATTGGGGAAAATTTGGGATAAACATGGGAAAAATTGAGACAAAATTGGGAAAATTTGGGAAAAAATGCAGAAAAATTAGGGGAAAATTTGGGGAGAAACAGAGAAAATATTGGAACAAAACAAGGGAGAAAACTCGGGAAAATTTGGGAAAAAAACACGGAAAATTTGGGATACAACACGGGAAACACACAGAAAAAATTAGGAAGAAATTGGGGAAAAATCGGGGAAAATTTGGGGAAAAAACACGGAAAAAATTGGGAAAAAACCCAGAAAAAACTGGGGAAAAAACATGAAAAAATTTAGGAAAAATTTGGGGAAAATTCGGGAAAATCTGGGAAAAAAATGGTGAAAAAAATGTGGAAAAATTGTGGAAAAAACACGGAAAAAATTGGTAAAAATTTGGGAAATATTTGGGAAAAACACGGAAAAAATTTGGGAAACGTTTGGGGAAGAAACGGGAAAATTTGGGAAAAATTGGGAAAGAATACAGAAAACTGGGAAAAATTCGTGAAAAAACACGGGAAAATTTGGGGAAAAACATGGAAAACTAGGAAAATTTGGGTGAAAACGTGGAAAAATTTGGGAAAAATGTGGGGAAAATTTACGGAAACATTTGGGAAAAATTTGAAAATGCTTTGGGAAAAATTTGGAAAAAATTGGGAAAAAAATTGGGAAAAATTTGGGAAAAAGCATTGAAAAAATTGGGGAAATTTGGAAACATTGGAGAAAAAACATTGAAAAATTGGGGAAGAAAACCCAGAAAAATTTGGGGAAAACCCAGAAAAATTTGGGGAAAATTGCAGAAAAAATTGGGAGAAATTTTGGGAAAAAATTTGAAAAAACACGGAAGAATTTGGGAAAAACATGGAAAAATTTGCGGAAAAAACATGGGAAAATATTGGGAAAAACTGAGGAAAAAACCATAAACATTTGGGGGAAAAATGTGAAAAAATTGGGGAAAATTTGGGAAAAACACGGGAAAAATTGAGACAAAATTGGGAAAATTTGGGAAAAAACACGGAAAAAATTGGGGAAATTTGGAAACATTGGGAAAAAAACCACAGAAAAATTTGGGGAAATAAAACAAGGAAAATTTGGGGAACATTGCATAAAAAATTGGGAGAAATTTTGGGAAAAAATTTGAAAAAACACGGAAGAATTTGGGAAAAAGTTGGGAAAAATGCGGAAAAAATTGGGGAAATTTGGAAACTCTGGGGAAAAAAACACAGAAAAAACTGGGGAAAAACATGGAAAAATTTAGGAAAAATTTGGGGAAAATTTGGGAAAATCTGGGAAAAAATTTGTGAAAAAAAAGTGGAAAAATTGTGGAAAAAACACGGAAAAAATTGGGAAAAATTTGGGATAAATTTGGGAAAAACACGGAAAAAAATTGGGAAACATTTGGGGAAAAAATGGGAAAACTTGGGAAAAATTGGGAAAGAACACAGAAAACTGGGAAAAATTTGTGAAAAACAGAAAAAAACTGGGGAAAAAACATGGAAAAATTTAGGAGAAATTTGGGAAACATTGGGAAGAATCTGGGGAAAAGTCGGGAAAATCTGGGAGGAAAATTGTGAAAAAAATGTGGTAAAAACGGCAAAAAATTGGGGAAAAAACACGAAAAAATCAGGAAAATTTTGGAATGAATTTGGGAAAAATTTGGGGAAATTCGGGAAAAAACACGGGGTGGTTTTGGGGTGCCCCTGTCACTTTTGGGGTGCAGGGAGCCCCGATGATCCCCGGCTGTTTTTGGGGTGCCCCCGATGATCCCGGGCTGTTTTTGGGGTGCCCCTGACGATCCCAGTGTGTTTTTGGGGTGCCCCTGTTGGTTTCGGGGTGCCCCTGACGATCCCGGGCTGTTTTTGGGGTGCCCCTGAGGGTTTTGGGGTGCAGGGAGCCCCGATGATCCCGGGCTGTTTTTGGGGTACCCCTGACGCTCCCGGGCTGTTTTTGGGGTGCCCCTGACGATCCCGGTGTGTTTCGGGGTGCAGGGAACATGGAAGATCCCGGGCTGTTTTTGGGGTACCCCTGACGCTCCCTGTCAGTTTTTGGGGTATCCCTGTCAGTTTTTGGGGTGCCCCGCTGACCCCGGTGTGTTTTTGGGGCACAGGGAATGCGGATTATCCCGGGCTGTTTTTGGGGTGTCCCTGTCAGTTTTCGGGGTGCCCCTGACGATCCCGGTGTGTTTTTGGGGCGCAGGGAACGCGGATGATCCCGGGCTGTTTTTTGGGGTGCCCCTGTCGGTTTTGGGGTACCCCAATGACCCCGGTGTGTTTTTGGGGCGCAGGGAACATGGAAGATCCCGGGGTGTTTTTGGGGTGTCCCTGACGCTCCCGGGCTGTTTTTGGGGTATCCCTGTCAGTTTTCGGGGTGCCCCTGATCCCGGTGTGTTTCGGGGCGCAGGGAACATGGATGATCCCGGTGTGTTTTTGGGGTGTCCCTGTCAGTTTTTGGGGTGCCCCTGACCCCGGTGTGTTTTTGGGGCGCAGGGAACGCGGATGATCCCGGGCTGTTTTTGGGGTGCCCCTGACGGTTTTGGGGTGCCCCTGACGATCCCGGGTTAGTTTTGGGGTGCCCCCGATGATCCCGGGCTGTTTTTGGGGTGCCCCTGACGATCCCGGGGTGTTTTTGGGGTGCCCCCGATGATCTCAGGCTGTTTTTGGGGTGCAGGGAGCCCCGATGATCCCGGGCTGTTTTCGGGGTGCCCCTGACGATCCCGGGCTGTTTTTGGGGTGCCCCTGATGATCCCGGGCTGTTTTCGGGGCGCAGGGAACGCGGATGATCCCGGGCTGTTTTTGGGGTGCTCCCGTTGATCCCGGGCTGTTTTTGGGGTTTCCCTGTCAGTTTTCGGGGTACCCCGCTGACCCCGGTGTGTTTTCGGGGCACAGGGAACGCGGATGATCCCTGGGGTGTTTTTTGGGGTGTCCCTGTCAGTTTTCGGGGTGCCCCTGACGACCCCGGTGTGTTTTTGGGGCGCAGGGAGCCCCGTTGATCCCGGGCTGTTTTTGGGGTGCCCCCGATGATCCCGGGCTGTTTTCGGGGTGCCCCTGCTGACCCCGGTGTGTTTTTGGGGCGCAGGGAACGTGGATTATCCCGGGCTGTTTTTGGGGTGCCCCCGATGATCCCGGGGTGTTTTTGGGGTGTCCCTGTCAGTTTTCGGGGTGCCCCTGACCCCGGTGTGTTTTTGGGGCGCAGGGAACGCGGATGATCCCGGGCTGTTTTTGGGGTGCTCCCGTTGATCCCGGGCTGTTTTTGGGGTGCCCCTGACACTCCCGGGCTGTTTTTGGGGTGCCCCTGACGCTCCCGGTGTGTTTCGGGGCGCAGGGAACGCGGATGATCCCGGGCTGTTTTTGGGGTGCTCCCGTTGATCCCGGGCTGGTTTTGGGGTGTCCCTGTCGGTTTTCGGGGTACCCTGCTGACCCCGGTGTGTTTTCGGGGCGCAGGGAACGCGGATGATCCCGGGGTAGTTTCGGGGTGCCCCTGACGCTCCCGGGCTGTTTTCGGGGTACCCCGCTGACCCCGGTGTGTTTTTGGGGCGCAGGGAACGAGGCGCTGCACGCGCTGACGGCCGCGGGGCCCTCGGAGCTGCGCGTGGAGCTGCGGAGCGGCCGCGACGCCGCCTTCGCCCGATACCGCGACTTCAGCGTGGGCAGCGCCAACGAGCGCTACCGGCTGCGCGTGGGGGCGTTCGCGGGCACCGCCGGTGAGGAACGGGGGGATTTTGGGGTGCTTTGGGGCGTTTTGGGGTGTTTTGGGGTGTTTTGGGGTCCTTTGGGGTCTTTGGGGTGTTTTGGGAATCTTCAGCGTGGGCAGCAACGCCGAGCGCTCCCGGCTGCGCGTGGGGGCGTTCTCGGGCACCGCCGGTGAGGAACCAGGGCGTTTTGGGGATTTTTGGGGTCCTTTCGGGTGTTTTGGGGCGTTTTGGGGTGTTTTGGGAATCTTCAGTGTGGGCAGCGCCGCCGAGCGCTCCCGGCTGCGCGTGGGGGCGTTCGCGGGCACCGCCGGTGAGGAACGGGGGGAATTTGGGGTGTTTTGGGGTGTTTTGGGGGGTTTTGGGGTGTTTTGGGGTGTTTTGGGGTGTTTTCAGGTGTTTTGGGGTGTTTTGGGGTCCTTTGGGGTGTTTTGGGGTGTTTTGGGGTCCTTTGGGGTGTTTTGGGGTGTTTTGGGGATCTTCAGTGTCGGAGCGCTACCGGCTGCGCGTGGGCGCCTTCACGGGCACCGCCGGTGAGGAACCGGGGCGTTTTGGGGAATTTGGGGTGTTTTGGGGTGTCTTGGGGTGTTTTGGGGTGTTTTGGGGTCCTTTTGGGTGTTTTGGGAATCTTCAGCGTGGGCAGCAACGCCGAGCGCTCCCGGCTGCGCGTGGGCGCCTTCTCGGGCACCGCTGGTGAGGAACCCGGGCGTTTTGGGGTCCCTTTGGGAGTTTTGGGGTGCTTTGGAGGGTTTTGGGGTGTTTTGGGGTCCTTTGGGGTGTTTTGGGGTGTTTTGGGGTGTTTTGGGGTCCTTTTGGGTGTTTTGGGAATCTTCAGCGTGGGCAGCAACGCCGAGCGCTACCGGCTGCGCGTGGGCGCCTTCGCGGGCACCGCCGGTGAGGAACCGGGGGATTTTGGGGTCCTTTGTGGTGTTTTGGGGCGTTTTGGGGGGTTTTGGGGTGTTTTGGGGTGTTTTGGGGTGCTTTGGGGTGTTTTGGGAATCTTCAGCGTGGGCAGCGCCAACGAGCGCTACTGGCTGCGCGTGGGGGCGTTCACGGGCACGGCCGGTGAGGAACGGGGGGGATTTTGGGTTTCCTTTTGGGGTTTTGGGGGTCCTTTGGGATGTTTTGGGGTGTTTCAGGGTGTTTTGGGATGTTTTGGGGTGTTTTGTTGTCCTTTGGGCTGTTTTGGGGCGTTTTGGGGTGTTTTGGGGGTCGTTTGGAGTGTTTTGGGGTGTTTTGGGATGTTTTGGGGTGTTTTGGGGGTGTTTTGGGGTGTTTTGGGGGAATTTGGGGTGTTTTGGGGTCCTTTGGGGTGTTTTGGGGGGTTTGGGGTGTTTTGGGGTGTTTGGGGGTGTTTTGGGGTGTTTTGGGGTCCTTTGGGGTCCTTTGGGGTCTTTGGGATGTTTTGGGAATCTTCAGCGTTGGCGCAGCCACGGAGCGCTCCCGGCTGCGCGTGGGGGCGTTCACGGGCACGGCCGGTGAGGAACCGGGGGGATTTTGGGGTGCTTTGGGGTCCTTTGGGGTGTTTTGGGAATCCTCAGTGTCGGAGCGCTACCGGCTGCGTGTGGGGGTGTTCACGGGCACGGCCGGTGAGGAACAGGGGGAATTTGGGATCCTTTGGGGTGCTTTGGGGTGTTTTGGGAATCTTCAGTGTGGGCAGCGCCAACGAGCGCTACCGGCTGCGTGTGGGGGCGTTCACGGGCACGGCCGGTGAGGAACCAGGGGATTTTGGGGTGCTTTGGGGTGTTTTGGGGTGTTTTGGGGTGTTTGGGGTTCCTTTGGGGTGTTTTGGGGTGTTTTGGGGTGTTTTGGGAATCTTCAGCGTGGGCAGCGCCACCGAGCGCTCCTGGCTGCGCGTGGGCGCCTTCTCGGGCACCGCCGGTGAGGAACCGGGGCGTTTTGGGGTCCTTTGGGGTGTTTTGGGGTGTTTTGGGTGGTTTGGGGGGCGTTTTGGGGTGTTTTGGGGTCCTTTTGGGTGTTTTGGGGTGTTTTGGGGGGGGTTGGGTTATTTTGGGGCCCTTTAGGGTGTTTTGGGGTGTTTTGGGGTCCTTTGGGGTGCTTTGGGGGTTTTGGGGTGTTTTGGGGATCTTCAGTGTTGGAGCGCTCCCGGCTGCGCGTGGGGGCGTTCGCGGGCACCGCCGGTGAGGAACGGGGAGATTCTGGGGTCCTTTGGGGTGTTTTGGGGTGTTTTGGGGTGTTTTGGGGTGTTTTGGGGTGTTTTGGGAATCTTCAGCGTGGGCAGCGCCACCGAGCGCTCCCGGCTGCGCGTGGGGGCGTTCCGGGGCACGGCCGGTGAGGAACCGGGGCGTTTCGGGGTGTTTTGGGGTGTTTTGGGGTTCCTTTGGGGGGTTTTGGGGTGTTTTGGGGTGTTTTGGGGTCCTTTGGAGGGTTTGGGGTGTTTTGGGGTGTTTTGGGATGTTTTGGGGATCTTCATTGTCGGAGCGCTCCCGGCTGCGCGTGGGGGCGTTCTCGGGCACGGCCGGTGAGGAACGGGGGGATTTGGGGTCCTTTGGGGTGCTTTGGGGTGTTTTGGGGCGTTTTGGGGTCCCTTTGGGGGTTTTGGGGGTGTTTTGGGAATCTTCAGCGTGGGCAGCAACGCCGAGCGCTCCCGGCTGCGCGTGGGGGCGTTCTCGGGCACCGCCGGTGAGGAACGGGGGGAATTTGGGGTCCCTTTGGGAGTTTTGGGGGGTTTTGGGGCGTTTTGAGGTGTTTTGGGGTGTTTTGGGTGGTTTTGAGTTGTTTTGGGATGTTTTGGGGGGTTTTGGGTGATTTTGGGGTCCTTTGGGGTGTTTTGGGGTCCTCTGGGGTGTTTTGGGGTGTTTTGGGGATCTTCAGTGTTGGAGCGCTCCCGGCTGCGCGTGGGGGCGTTCATGGGCACGGCCGGTGAGGAACGGGGGGAATTTGGGCTGTTTTGGGGTGTTTTGGGGTCCTTTGGAGGGTTTGGGGGTGCTTGGGGGGGTTTTGGGGGAATTTAAGGATTTTTGGGGTGTTTTATGGGGTCCTTTGGGGTGATTTTGGGGTCCTTTGGGGTGTTTTGGGGTGTTTTGGGATTCCTTTGGGGTGTTTTGGGGTGTGTTGGGATGTTTTGGGGTGTTTTAGGATGTTTTGGGGTCCTTTGTGGTCCTTTGGGGTGTTTTGGGGTCCCTCGGGCTGTTTTGGGGATCCCTGGTGCCATTTTGGGGTCCCTGGTGGCTCTCGTTGGTCCCTGGTGGTTTCGGGGTCCCCGCAGCGTTTTGGGCTCATTTGGGGCTTTTGGGGTCCCTGAGGATGTTGGGGTTCCTGGTGCTTTTGGGCTCCTTGGGGGTTTGGGGCGTTTTGGGTGATTTTGGGGTCCTTCCGGGTGTTTTGGGGTGTTTGGGGTGTTTTGGGTGATTTTGGGGTCCTTTGGGGTGTTTTGGGGCGTTTTGGGGTGTTTTGGGGTCCTTTGGGGTGTTTTGGGTGATTTTGGGGTCCTTTGAGGGTATTTGGGGGGGTTTGGGGCTGTTTTGGGGCGTTTTGGGGTCCTTTGGAGGGTTTGGGGGTGCTTGGGGGGGTTTTGGGGGAATTTAAGGATTTTTGGGGTGATTTTTGGGGTCCTTTAGGGTGTTTTGGGGTCCTTTGGGGGCTCTTGGGGCGTTCTGGGGTGTTTTGGAGGGATTTGGGGTGTTTTGGGACGTTTTGGGGTGTCTTTAGGTGTTTTGGGGTGTTTTGGGGGGTTTTGGGGTCCCCTTTGCTGTTTTGGGGGTCCTTTGGGGTGTTTGTTTTGGGGTGTTTTGGGGTGTTTGGGCTGTTTTGGGGTCCCTTGGGCTGTTTTGGGGTGTTTTGGGATGTTTTGGGCTGTTTTGGGGTCTTTGTGGGTTTTTGGGGTCCCTCGGGCCGTTTTGGGGATCCCTGGTGCCATTTTGGGGTCCCTGGTGGCTCTCGTTGGTCCCTGGTGGTTTCGGGGTCCCCGGAGCGTTTTGGGCTCATTTGGGGCTTTTGGGGTCCCTGAGGATGTTGGGGTTCCTGGTGCTTTTGGGCTCCTTGGGGGTTTGGGGCTGTTTTGGGGTTCTTTAGGATGTTTTGGGGTGTTTTGGGGCAATTTGGGGTGTTTTGGGGTCCTTTGGGGTGTTTTGGGGTCCCTTTGGGGGTTTTGGGGTCCTTTGGGGTGTTTTGGGGTGTTTTCAGTGATTTTGGGGTGTTTTGGGGGGTTTTCGGGGTATTTTGGGGTATTTTGGGGTATTTTGGGGGTCCTTTGTGGTGTTTTGGGGTCCTTTCGGGTCCTTTGGGGGTTTTTGGGGCCCCTGGTGCAGTTTTGGCACTTCCAGGTTTTTTTGGGGGGCTCCTTTTGGGGCGTTTTGGGAATTTTTTGCTGCGTTTTTTAGGGGGGCTATTGGGGTTTCTGGTGGGGTTTTGGAGCTCCTCGAGGAGTTTTGGGCATCTTTGGTGCCTTTTTGGTGTTTCTGGTGAATTTTTGCCGTTTCTGCTGCCTTTTTGGTGTTTCAGGTGAATTTTTGGTGTTTCTGGTGAATTTTTTTGTTTTTCTGGTGAATTTTTTGGTGTTTCTGGTGCCTTTTTGGTGTTTCAGGTGAATTTTTTTGTGTTTCTGGTGAATTCTTTGGTGTTTCTGGTGAATTTTTTGTGTTTCTGGTGAATTTTTGTGGTTTTTGGTGCCTTTTTGGTGTTTCTGGTGAAATTTTTTGTTTTTCTGGTGCCTTTTTGGTGTTTCTGGCGAATTTTTGGGGGTTTTCTGCTGAATTTTCGGTGTTTCTGGTGAATTTTTCATGTTTCTGGTGAATTTTTTGGTGTTTCTGGTGCCTTTTTGGTGTTTCAGGTGAATTTTTTGTTTTTTCTGGTGAATTTTTTGGTGTTTCTGGTGCCTTTTTGGTGTTTCTGGTGAATTTTTGGTGTTTCTGGTGAATTTTTGATGTTTCTGGTGAAGTTTTGGTGTTTCTGGTGAACTTTTTTGTGTTTCTGGTGAATTTTTGGTTTTTCTGGTGAATTTTTTGTTGTTTCTGGTGAATTTTTGGTGGTTTTGGTGAATTTTTTGGTGTTTCTGGTGCCTTTTTGGTGTTTCTGTTGAATTTTTCGTGTTTCTGGTGAATTTTTTTGTTTTTCTGGTGCCTTTTTGGTGTTTTGGGTGAATTTTTGGTGTTTTTGGTGAATTTTTGGTGTTTCTGGTGAATTTTTTGGTGTTTCTGGTGAATTTTTTTGTTGTTCTGGTGCCTTTTTGGTGTTTCAGGTTAATTTTTTGGGTTTTTGGTGAATTTTTGGTGTTTCTGGCGAATTTTTGGGGGTTTTCTGGTGAATTTTTGGTGTTTCTGGTGCCTTTTTGGTGTTTCTGGTGAATTTTTGGTGTTTCTGGTGAATTTTTGGTTTTTCTGGTGAATTTTTTGGTGTTTCTGGTGAATTTTTTTGTTTTTCTGGTGCCTTTTTGGTGTTTCTGGTGAATTTTTTGTGTTTCTGGTGAATTTTTTTGTTTTTCTGGTGAATTTTTGGTGTTTTTGGTGAATTTTTGGTGTTTCTGGTGCCTTTTTGGTGTTCCTGGTGAATTTTTTGATGTTTCGGGTGAATTTTTGGTTTTTCTGATGAATTTTTTGCCCTTTCTGGTGAATTTTTGCCGTTTCTGGTGAATTTTTGGTGTTTCTGGTGAATTTTTCGTGTTTCTGGTGAATTTTTTGGTGTTTTTGGTGAATTTTTGGTGTTTCTGGTGAATTTTTTGGTTTTTCTGGTGCCTTTTTGGTGTTTCTGGTGAAGTTTTTGTTTCTGTTGAATTTTTTGGTTTTTCTGGTGAATTTTTTGGGTTTTTCTGGTGAATTTTTGGTGTTTCTGGTGAATTTTTGATGTTCCTGATGCCTTTTTGGTGTTTCTGGTGAATTTTTGCCGTTTCTGGTGAATTTTTTTGTTTTTCTGGTGAATTTTTTGGTTTTTCTGGTGAATTTTTGCCATTTCTGGTGCCTTTTTGGTGTTTCTGGTGAATTTTTTTGCCGTTTTTTGTGAATTTTTGGTTTTTCTGATGAATTTTTGCCATTTCTGATGACTTTTTTGCTGTTTCCGCTGAATTTTTTTGCCGTCCCCCCCCGTGCAGGCGACGCCCTGTGGTACCACTCGGGCAGCCCGTTCTCCACGCGGGACCGGGACCCCCGGGACCCCCGGGACCGCCGGGACCCCTCGGGGCGGCCGCGGCCCCCGCCCTGCGCCGTGGCCTACGGGGGCGCCTGGTGGTACCGCAACTGCCACTACGCCAACCTCAACGGCCGCTACGGCGCCACCACCGACCACCAGGTACCCAAATCGGGCATTTCAGGGGGTTTTGGGGGCGTTTTGGCATAAAATTTTGGGATTTTGGGTCATTTCAAGTCCTTTGCTCCCTCACAAAATTTGGGATTTTGGGTCCATTTCTCCTCAGAAAATTTGTCATTTGGGGTCCCTTTTTCCCTTACAAAATTTGGGGATTTTGCAGAATTTCGAGTCCTTTTCTCCCTCACAAAATTTGGGATTTTGGGTTCCATTTTCCCCTCACAAAATTTGGGATTTTGGTTCCCTTTTATCCGTCAAAATTTGGGGATTTTGGGTCATTTCGAGTCCTTTGCTCCCTCACAAAATTTTGGGATTTTGGGTCCCTTTTTCCCTCACAAAATTTGGGGATTTTGAGTCCCTTTTTCCCTCACAAAATTGGGGATTTGGGGTTCCCTTTTTCCCCTCAAAATTTGGGATTTTGGGTCCCGTTTTTCCCCCACAAAATTTGGGATTTTGGGTCCATTTTCCCTCACAAAATTTGGGGATTTTGGGTCCCTTTTATCCCTCAAAATTTGGGATTTTAGGTCATTTCAAGTCCTTTGCTCCCTCACAAAATTTGGGATTTTGGGTCCATTTTCCCTCAAAAAATTTGGGATTTTTGGTCATTTTGGATCAATTTTTTCCCTCAAAATTTGGGGATTTTGCAGAATTTCGGGTCCCTTTTTCCCTCACGAAATTTGAGGATTTTGGGTCCCTTTTCCCTCACAAAATTTGGGACTTCAGGTCCCTTTTCCTCCACAAAATTTGGGATATTGGGTCCATTTTCCCTCATGAAATTTGGGATTTTGGGTCCCTTTCTCCTCTCAGAATTTGGGCATTTTGCAGAATTTCGGGTCCCTTTTTCCCTCAAAATTTGGGACTTCGGGTCCCTTTTACCCCACAAAATTTGGGATTTTGGGTCCATTTTCCCTCAGAAAATTTGGGGATTTCGGGTCCCTTTTTCCCCTCAGAACTGGGGTTTTTAGGTCATTTTAGGTCCATTTTTCCCTCACAAAATTTGGGATTTTGGTTCCCTTTTATCCTTCAAAATTTGGGGATTTTAGGTCATTTTAGGTCCATTTTTCCCTCGAAATTTTGGGATTTTGAGTCCCTTTTTCCTCTCAACATTGGGGATTTTAGGTCATTTTAGGTCCATTTTTCTCACACAAGATTTGGGGATTTTGGGTCCCTTTTTCCCTCACAAAATTTTGGGATTTTGGGTCCCTTTTTCCCTCACAAAATTGGGGATTTGGGGTTCCCTTTTTCCCCTCAAAATTTGGGATTTTGGGTCCCGTTTTTCCCTCAGAAAATTTGGGATTTCGGGTCTCTTTTCCCCCACAAAATTTGGGGATTTTGGGTCATTTTTTCCCCTCAAAATTTGGGAATTTTATGTCATCTTGGGTCCCTTTTTCCCTCACAAAATTTGGGATTTTGGGTCCCTTTTATCCCTCAAAATTTGAAGATTTTAGGTCATTTCACATCACTTTTCTACTCACAAAATTTGGGATTTTAGGCAATTTTAGCATCTCTTTTTCCCCTCAAAATTTGGGGATTTTGCAGAATTTCGGGTCCCTTTTTCCCTCACAAAATTTGGGGATTTTGGGTCCCTTTTTCCCCTCAGAACTGGGGTTTTTAGGTCATTTTAGGTCCATTTTTCCCTCACAAAATTTGGGGATTTTGGGTCCCTTTTATCCCTCAAAATTTGGGGATTTTAGGTCATTTTAGGTCCATTTTTCCCTCGAAATTTTGGGATTTTGGGTCCCTTTTCCCCCACAAAATTTGGGGTTTTGGGGTCCCTTTTATCCCCCAAAATTTGGGGATTTTAGGTCATTTTAGGTCCATTTTTCTCACACAAAATTTGGGGGGTTTTGGGGGATTTTGGGGGGATTTGGGGGGTTTTGTGGCCTACGGGGGCGCCTGGTGGTACCGCAACTGCCACTACGCCAACCTCAACGGCCGCTACGGCGCCACCACCGACCACCAGGTACCGAAATTCGGGGGTTTTGCCACAAATTTGGGAATTTTGGGGAATTTTGGCCACAAAATTTGGGATTTCAGGTCCATTTTTCCCCTCAAAATTTGGGGATTTTAAGTCATTTGTCATTTTGGGTCCCTTTTTCCCTCACAAAATTTGGGATTTTCGGTCCATTTTCCCTCACAAAATTTGGGATTTGGGGGCCCTTTTTCCCTCACAAAATTTGGGATTTTAGGTCATTTTGAGTCCTTTTCTCCCTCAAAAAATTTGGGGATTTTGGGTCCATTTTCCCTCAGAAAATTTGGGATTTCGGGTCCCTTTTCTCCCTCACAAAATTTGGGATTTTGGGTCCCTTTTTCCCTCACGAAATTTGGGGATTTTGGGTCCCTTTTACCCCACAAAATTTGGGATTTCGGGTCTCTTTTCCCCCACAAAATTTGGGGATTTTGGGTCATTTTTTCCCCTCAAAATTTGGGATTTTAGTCATTTCAAGTCCTTTGCTCCCTCACAAAATTTGGGATTTTGGTTCCCTTTTTCTCCTCAAAATTTGGGATTCTTGGTCATTTTAGATTCATTTTTCCCTCAAAATTTGGGATTTTGGGTCCCTTTTTCCCTCAAAATTTGGGATTTTAGGCAGTTTTGGGTCCCTTTTTCCCTCACAAAATTTGGGGATTTTGGGTCCCTTTTTCCCTCACAAAATTGGGGATTTGGGGTTCCCTTTTTCCCCTCAAAATTTGGGATTTTGGGTCCCGTTTTTCCCTCAGAAAATTTGGGGATTTTGGGTCCCGTTTTTCCCTCAGAAAATTTGGGATTTCGGGTCTCTTTTCCCCCACAAAATTTGGGGATTTTGGGTCATTTTTTCCCCTCAAAATTTGGGAATTTTATGTCATCTTGGGTCCCTTTTTCCCTCACAAAATTTGGGATTTTGGGTCCCTTTTATCCCTCAAAATTTGAAGATTTTAGGTCATTTCACATCGCTTTTCTACTCACAAAATTTGGGACTTTAGGCAATTTTGGGTCCCTTTTTCCCCTCAAAATTTGGGGATTTTGCAGAATTTCGGGTCCCTTTTTTCCCTCACAAAATTTGGGGATTTTGGTTCCCTTTTTCCCCTCAGAACTGGGGTTTTTAGGTCATTTTACGTCCATTTTCCCCTCAAAATTTTGGGTCATTTTGGGTCCCTTTTTCTCACACAAAATTTGAGGATTTTGGGGGATTTTGGGGCGTTTTGGGGCGTTTTGGATCCTACGGGGGCGCCTGGTGGTACCGCAACTGCCACTACGCCAACCTCAACGGCCGCTACGGCGCCACCACCGACCACCAGGTACCGAAATTTGGGGGTTTCGGGGGGTTTGGGGGCGTTTTGGGGGGTTTTGGATCCCTTTTTCCCCTCAAAATTTGGGATTTTAGGTGATTTCGAGCCCATTTCTCCCTCACAAAATTTGGGATTTTGGTTCCCTTTTTAGGTCAAAATTTGGGGAATTTTGGTTCCCTTTTTTTCCTCAAAATTTGGGGATTTTAAGCCATTTGTCATTTCAGGTCCCTTTTCCCCTCACAAAATTTGGGATTTTGGGTCCATTTTCCCTCAAAAAATTTGGGATTTTTGGTCATTTTGGATCAATTTTTTCCCTCAATTTTGGGGATTTTGCAGAATTTTGGGTCCCTTTTTCCCTCACGAAATTTGAGGATTTTGGGTCCCTCTTTCCCCTCAAAATTTGGGACTTCGGGTCCCTTTTCCTCCACAAAATTTGGGATATTGGGTCCATTTTCCCTCACAAAATTTGGGGATTTTGGGTCCCTTTCTCCTCTCAGAATTTGGGCATTTTGCAGAATTTCGGGTCCCTTTTTCCCTCACAAAATTTGGGATTTGGGGGCCCTTTTTCCCTCACAAAATTTGTGATTTTAGGTCATTTTGAGTCCTTTTCTCCCTCAAAAAATTTGGGGATTTTGGGTCCCTTTTTCCCCTCAAAATTTGGGGATTTTGCAGAATTTCGGGTCCCTTTTCCCCTCACAAAATTTGGGATTTTGGGTCCCTTTCTCCTCTCAGAATTTGGGCATTTTGCAGAATTTTGGGTCCCTTTTTCCCTCAAAATTTTGGGATTTTGGGTCCCTCTTACCCCTCAAAATTTGGGATTTTGGGTCCATTTTCCCGCACAAAATTTGGGATTTTGGGTCATTTCAAGTCCCTTTTTCCCTCACAAAATTTGGGGATTTTGCAGAATTTCACGTCCCTTTTTCCCTCACAAAATTGGGGATTTTGGGTCCATTTTCCCTCACAAAATTTTGGGATTTTGGGTCCATTTCCCCTCACAAATATTGGGGATTTTATTTCCCTTTTATCCCTCAAAATTTGGGGATTTTGCAGAATTTCGAGTCCTTTTCTCCCTCACAAAATTTGGGATTTTGGGTCCCTTTTTCCCTCACGAAATTTGGGGATTTTGGGTCCCTTTTCCCCCCACAAAATTTGGGGATTTTGGGTCCATTTTTCCCCTCAAAATTTGGGATTTTGGGTCATTTCAAGTCCCTTTTTCCCACACAAAATTTGGGATTTTGGGTCCATTTTCCCTCAAAAAATTTGGGATTTTTGGTCATTTTGGATCAATTTTTTCCCTCAAAATTTGGGGATTTTGCAGAATTTCGGGTCCCTTTTTCCCTCACGAAATTTGAGGATTTTGGGTCCCTTTTCCCTCACGAAATTTGAGGATTTCGGGTCCCTTTTCCCTCACGAAATTTGAGGATTTCGGGTCCCTTTTCTCCCACAAAATTTGGGATTTTGGGTCCATTTTCCCTCAGAAAATTTGGGGATTTTGGGTCCCTTTTTCCCCTCAAAATTGGGGATTTTTGGTCATTTAGGTCCCTTTTTCCCTCACAAAATTTGGGGATTTTGGGTCCCTTTTATCCCCCAAAATTTGGGGATTTTAGGTCATTTTAGGTCCATTTTTCCCTCAAAATTTTGGGATTTTGGGTCCCTTTTACCGCACAAAATTTGGGATTCTGGGTCCCTTTTATCCCTCAAAATTTGGGGATTTTAGGTCATTTTAGGTCCATTTTTCCCTCAGAATTTTGGGATTTTGAGTCCCTTTTTTCCCCTCAAAATTTGGGAATTTTATGTCATCTTGGGTCCCTTTTTCCCTCACAAAATTGGGGTTCTTGGGTCATTTTTTCCCCTCAAAATTTGGGGATTTTAAGTCATTTTGGGTCCCTTTTTCCCCTCACAAAATTGGGGATTTCGGGTCCCTTTTTCCCCTCAGAATTGGGGTTTTTAGGTCATTTTAGGTCCATTTTTCGCACACAAAATTTGGGGCATTTTGGGGGGTTTTGGGGATTTTGGGTCCATTCTTCCCTCAAAATTTGGGATTTTGGGTCCCTTTTTCCCCTCAAAGTTTGGGATTTTAGGCAATTTTGGGTCCCTTTGTCCCTCAGGTTTAGGATTTTGGGGAGGGAATTTGGGGGGAATGGAGGGGATTTGGGGAAATTTGGGGGGGATTTGGGACCCCGTGGGCCACAAATTTGGGATTTTTGGGGAATTCTGGCCCCTCTTCCTCACAAATTTCGGGTCCCTTTTCCCCCAGATTTTGGGATTTTTGGGGAATTTTGGGTCCATTTTTCCTCACAAAATTCGGGTCTCTTTTCCTCCAGATTTTGGGATTTTTGGGGAATTTTGGGTCCATTTTTCCTCACAAATTTCGGGTCTCTTTTCCTCCAGATTTTGGGATTTTTGGGGAATTTTGGGTCCATTTTTCGCTTCGATTTTGGGGAATTTCGGGTCCCCTTTTCCCTCAAAATTTGGCATTTCTGGGGCTCTATGGGGTCCATGGGGTCTATGGGGGTCTCTATGGGGCTCTGTGGGGTCTATGGGGTCTATGGGGTCTGTGGGGTCTATGGGGTCTGTGGGCTCTATGGGGTCTATGGGCTCTATGGGGCTCTATGGGGTCTATGGGGTCTGTGGGGTCTATGGGGTCTATGGGGTCTATGGGCTCTATGGGGTCTGTGGGGTCTATGGGGTCTATGGGGTCTATGGGGTCTGTGGGGTCTATGGGGTCTATGGGGTCTATGGGGTCTGTGGGCTCTATGGGGCTCTATGGGGCTCTATGGGGTCTATGGGGTCTGTGGGGTCTATGGGGTCTGTGGGGTCTGTGGGCTCTATGGGGTCTATGGGGTCTATGGGGTCTGTGGGGTCTATGGGGTCTATGGGGTCTATGGGGTCTGTGGGGTCTATGGGCTCTATGGGGCTCTATGGGGTCTATGGGGTCTGTGGGGTCTATGGGGTCTGTGGGGTCTGTGGGCTCTATGGGGTCTATGGGGTCTATGGGGTCTGTGGGGTCTATGGGGTCTATGGGCTCTATGGGGTCTGTGGGGTCTATGGGGTCTATGGGGTCTATGGGGTCTATGGGGTCTATGGGCTCTATGGGGTCTGTGGGGTCTATGGGGTCTATGGGGTCTGTGGGGTCTGTGGGGTCTGTGGGGTCTATGGGGTCTCTATGGGGTCTGTGGGGTCTATGGGGTCTGTGGGGTCTGTGGGGTCTGTGGGGTCTATGGGGTCTATGGGCTCTATGGGGTCTGTGGGGCTCTATGGGGCTCTATGGGGTCTATGGGGTCTGTGGGGTCTGTGGGGTCTGTGGGGTCTGTGGGGTCTGTGGGTCTATGGGGTCTGTGGGGTCTATGGGGTCTATGGGGTCTGTGGGGTCTATGGGGTCTATGGGGTCTGTGGGGTCTATGGGGTCTGTGGGGTCTGTGGGGTCTGTGGGGTGTGTGGGGCTCTATGGGGTCTGTGGGGTCTGTGGGGTCTGTGGGGTCTGTGGGGTCTATGGGGTCTGTGGGGTGTGTGGGGTCTATGGGGTCTGTGGGGTCTGTGGGGTCTCTGTGGGGTCTGTGGGGTCTATGGGGTCTGTGGGGTCTGTGGGGTCTATGGGGTCTGTGGGGTCTATGGGGCTCTATGGGGTCTATGGGGTCTGTGGGGTCTGTGGGGTCTATGGGGTCTGTGGGGTCTGTGGGGTCTATGGGGTCTATGGGGTCTGTGGGGTCTGTGGGGTCTGTGGGGTCCATGGGGTCCGTGGGGTCTGTGGGGTCTATGGGGTCTATGGGGTCTGTGGGGTCTGTGGGGTCTGTGGGGTCTATGGGGTCTGTGGGGTCTCTATGGGGTCTATGGGGTCTATGGGGTCTATGGGGTCTATGGGGCTCTATGGGGTCTGTGGGGTCTATGGGGTCTGTGGGGTCTGTGGGGTCTATGGGGTCTATGGGGTCTGTGGGGTCTGTGGGGTCTGTGGGGTCTGTGGGGTCTATGGGGTCTATGGGGTCTATGGGGTCTATGGGGTCTATGGGGTCTGTGGGGTCTATGGGGTCTGTGGGGTCTGTGGGGTCTGTGGGGTCTATGGGGTCTGTGGGGTCTGTGGGGTCTGTGGGGTCTCTGTGGGGTCTGTGGGGTCTCTATGGGGTCTATGGGGATTCTATGGGGCAATCTCTGGGGTTTCTATGGGGCAATCCCTGGGGTTTCTGTGGGGCAATCTCTGGGTTTTCTATGGGGCAATCTCTGGGGTTTCTATGGGGTTTCTATGGGGATTCTATGGGGCAATCTCTGGGGTTTCTATGGGGCAATCTCTGGGGTTTCTATGGGGCAATCTCTGGGGTTTCCATGGGGCAATCTATGGGGTTTCTATGGGGCAATCTGTGGGTCTCTGGGGTCTCTATGGGTCTCTGGGGTCTCTGACCCCTTTTCCCCAAAGGGGGTTTCTATGGGGCAATCTCTGGGGTGTCTATGGGGTCTCTATGGGGCAATCTCTGGGGTTTCTATGGGGCGATCTCTGGGGTCTCCATGGGTCAATCTGTGGGTCAGTCTCTGGGGTCTCTGCCCCCTTTTCCCGCAGGGGGTCTCCATGGGTCAATCTCTGGGGTTTCTATGGGGCAATCTATGGGTCAATCTGTGGGTCAATCTGTGGGTCTCTCTGGGGTCTCTATGGGGTGTCTATGGGTCAATCTGTGGGTCAATCTCTGGGGTTTCTATGGGTCAATCTGTGGGTCAATCTGTGGGGTCTCTCTGGGGTTTCTATGGGTCAATCTATGGGTCAATCCGTGGGTCAATCTGTGGGTCAATCTCTGGGGTCTCTATGGGTCAATCTGTGGGTCAATCTCTCGGGTCTCTCTGGGGTTTCTTTGGGGTCTCTATGGGTCAGTCTGTGGGTCAATCTGTGGGTCTCTGGGGTTTCTGTGGGTCAATCTCTGTGGGTCTATGGGTCAGTCTATGGGTCAATCTATGGGTCAATCCGTGGGTCAATCCGTGGGTCAATCTGGGGTGTCTATGGGTCAATCTCTGGGGTGTCTATGGGTCAATCTATGGGTCAATCTGTGGGGTCTCTGTGGGGCAATCTGTGGGTCAATCTGTGGGGTCTCTATGGGGTCTCTATGGGTCAATCTCTGGGGTCTCTATGGGTCAATCTGTGGGTCAATCTGGGGTCTCTCTGGGGTGTCTATGGGTCAATCTATGGGTCAATCTGTGGGTCAATCTGTGGGTCAATCTATGGGTCAATCCATGGGTCAATCTGTGGGTCTCTGGGGTCTCTGGGGTGTCTATGGATCAATCCGTGGGTCAATCTGTGGGTCAATCTCTGGGGTGTCTATGGGTCAATCTATGGGTCAATCTATGGGTCAATCTGTGGGTCAATCTGTGGGTCAATCTGTGGGTCAATCTGTGGGTCAATCTGTGGGTCAATCCGTGGGTCAATCTGTGGGTCAATCTATGGGTCAATCTATGGGTCAATCCGTGGGTCAATCCGGGCTCTCTGCCCCCTTTCCCCGCAGGGGTTTCTCTGGGGTTTCTGTGGGTCAATCTGTGGGTCAATCTGTGGGTCTCTGGGGTCTCTATGGGTCAATCTGTGGGTCAATCTGTGGGTCTCTGGGGTCTCTCTGGGGTGTCTATGGGTCAATCTATGGGTCAATCTGTGGGTCAATCTATGGGTCAGTCTCTGGGTCAATCTGTGGGTCAATCTGGGGTCTCCATGGGGCAATCTCTGGGGTCTCTATGGGTCAATCTGTGGGTCTATGGGGTCTCTATGGGTCAATCCGTGGGTCAATCTATGGGTCAATCTCTGGGGTTTCTATGGGTCAATCCGTGGGTCAATCCGTGGGTCAATCCGTGGGTCTATGGGTCAGTCTGTGGGTCAATCTATGGGTCAGTCCGTGGGTCAATCCGTGGGTCAATCCGTGGGTCAATCCGTGGGTCAGTCTATGGGTCAATCTATGGGTCAGTCCGTGGGTCAATCCGTGGGTCAATCCGTGGGTCAATCCGGGCTCTCTGCCCCCTTTCCCCGCAGGGGTTTCTCTGGGGTTTCTGTGGGTCAATCTGTGGGTCAATCTCTGGGGTCTCTATGGGTCAATCTATGGGTCAATCCGTGGGTCAATCCGTGGGTCAATCTGTGGGTCAGTCTGTGGGTCAATCTGTGGGTCAATCTATGGGTCAATCTATGGGTCAATCCGTGGGTCAATCTATGGGTCAATCCGTGGGTCAATCCGTGGGTCAATCCGTGGGTCAGTCTGTGGGTCTCTGTGGGTCTATGGGTCAGTCTATGGGTCAATCCGTGGGTCAATCTCTGGGGTCTCTCTGGGGTTTCTTTGGGGTCTCTATGGGTCAGTCCGTGGGTCAATCCGTGGGTCAATCCGTGGGTCAATCTGGGGTCTCCATGGGGCAATCTATGGGGTTTCTATGGGGTCTCTATGGGTCAATCTCTGGGGTCTCTATGGGTCAATCTATGGGTCAGTCTGTGGGGTCTCTATGGGTCAATCTGGGGTTTCTTTGGGGTGTCTATGGGTCAATCTATGGGTCAATCTATGGGTCAATCCGTGGGTCAATCTGTGGGTCAATCTGTGGGTCAATCCGTGGGTCAATCTCTGGGGTCTCTATGGGTCAATCCGTGGGTCAATCTGGGGTCTCCATGGGGCAATCTCTGGGGTTTCTATGGGGTTTCTATGGGTCAATCTGTGGGTCAATCCGTGGGTCAATCCGTGGGTCAATCCGTGGGTCAGTCTATGGGTCAATCTATGGGTCAGTCCGTGGGTCAATCCGTGGGTCAATCCGTGGGTCAGTCTCTGTGGGTTTCTATGGGGTTTCTATGGGGTCTCTATGGGTCAATCCGTGGGTCAGTCCGGGCTCTCTGCCCCCTTTCCCCGCAGGGGTTTCTCTGGGGTTTCTGTGGGTCAATCTGTGGGTCTCTGGGGTCTCTATGGGTCAATCTATGGGTCAATCTCTGGGGTTTCTGTGGGTCAATCTGTGGGTCTCTGGGGTCTCTATGGGGTGTCTATGGGTCAATCTCTGGGGTTTCTATGGGTCAACCCGTGGGTCAATCCGTGGGTCAATCCGTGGGTCAATCTATGGGTCAGTCCGTGGGTCAATCTATGGGTCAGTCCGTGGGTCAATCCGTGGGTCAGTCTGTGGGTCAGTCTGTGGGTCAATCTGTGGGGTCTCTATGGGTCAATCTATGGGTCAATCTGTGGGTCAATCTGTGGGTCAATCTGTGGGTCAATCTGTGGGTCAATCTGTGGGTCAATCTATGGGTCAGTCTATGGGTCAATCTATGGGTCAATCCGTGGGTCAATCCGGGCTCTCTGCCCCCTTTCCCCGCAGGGGTTTCTATGGGGTTTCTGTGGGTCAATCCGTGGGTCTCTGGGGTCTCTATGGGGTTTCTATGGGTCAATCCGTGGGTCAATCCGTGGGTCAATCCGTGGGTCAGTCTATGGGTCAATCCGTGGGTCAATCCGTGGGTCAATCCGTGGGTCAATCCGGGCTCTCTGCCCCCTTTCCCCGCAGGGGTTTCTCTGGGGTTTCTGTGGGTCAATCTGTGGGTCAATCTCTGGGGTCTCTATGGGTCAATCTGTGGGTCAATCTGGGGTCTCTGGGGTGTCTATGGGTCAATCTATGGGTCAGTCTGTGGGTCAATCTATGGGTCAGTCTGTGGGTCAATCTGGGGTCTCTGGGGTCTCTCTGGGGTTTCTATGGGTCAATCTATGGGTCAATCTATGGGTCAATCTATGGGTCAATCTGTGGGTCAATCCGTGGGTCAATCTGGGGTCTCTCTGGGGTTTCTTTGGGGTCTCTATGGGTCAATCTATGGGTCAATCCGTGGGTCAATCTATGGGTCAATCTATGGGTCAATCCGTGGGTCAATCCGTGGGTCAATCTGGGGTCTCCATGGGTCAATCTATGGGGTGTCTATGGGTCAATCTATGGGTCAATCTGTGGGTCAATCTCTGGGGTTTCTATGGGGTTTCTATGGGTCAATCCGTGGGTCAATCTGGGGTCTCTGTGGGTCTATGGGTCAGTCTGTGGGTCAATCCGTGGGTCAATCTCTGGGGTCTCTATGGGGTTTCTATGGGTCAATCTGTGGGTCAATCTATGGGTCAATCCGTGGGTCAGTCTGGGCTCTCTGCCCCCTTTCCCCGCAGGGGTTTCTCTGGGGTTTCTGTGGGTCAATCTGTGGGGCAATCTGTGGGGTTTCTATGGGGCAATCTCTGGGGTTTCTTTGGGGTCTCTATGGGGCAATCTGTGGGTCAATCTCTGGGGTGTCTATGGGTCAATCCATGGGTCAATCCGTGGGTCAATCTGTGGGTCTCGGGGGTCTCTGGGGTGTCTATGGGTCAATCCGTGGGTCAGTCTATGGGTCAATCTCTGGGTCAATCTGTGGGTCTATGGGGTGTCTATGGGTCAATCCATGGGTCAATCCGTGGGTCAATCTATGGGTCAGTCTGTGGGTCAATCCATGGGTCAATCTATGGGTCAATCTGTGGGTCAATCTATGGGTCAATCTGTGGGTCTCTGGGGTCTCTATGGGTCAATCCGTGGGTCAATCCGGGCTCTCTGCCCCCTTTCCCCGCAGGGGTTTCTATGGGGTGTCTATGGGTCAATCCGTGGGTCAGTCTGTGGGTCAATCTATGGGTCAATCCGTGGGTCAATCCGTGGGTCAATGTGGGCTCTCTGTGGGTCTATGGGTCAATCTATGGGTCAATCTGTGGGTCAATCCGTGGGTCAATCCGGGCTCTCTGCCCCCTTTCCCCGCAGGGGTTTCTCTGGGGTTTCTGTGGGTCAATCTGTGGGTCAATCTGTGGGTCAGTCTATGGGTCAATCCGTGGGTCAGTCCGTGGGTCAATCCGTGGGTCAATCCGTGGGTCAATCCGTGGGTCAATCTGTGGGTCAATCTCTGGGGTGTCTATGGGTCAATCTATGGGTCAATCTGTGGGTCAATCTATGGGTCAATCCGTGGGTCAATCCGTGGGTCAGTCCGGGCTCTCTGCCCCCTTTCCCCGCAGGGGTTTCTCTGGGGTTTCTATGGGTCAGTCTATGGGTCAATCCGTGGGGCAATCTGTGGGTCAATCTGTGGGTTTCTATGGGTCAATCTATGGGTCAATCTGTGGGTCAATCCGTGGGTCAGTCTGGGCTCTCTGCCCCCTTTCCCCGCAGGGGTTTCTCTGGGGTTTCTGTGGGTCAATCTGTGGGTCTATGGGGTCTCTATGGGGTTTCTATGGGTCAATCTGTGGGTCAATCTGTGGGTCAATCTGGGGTCTCCATGGGTCAATCTCTGGGGTCTCTGTGGGTCAATCTGTGGGGTTTCTATGGGGTCTCCATGGGTCAATCCGTGGGTCAATCTGGGGTCTCTGCCCCCTTTTCCCCACAGGGGTTTCTATGGGGTTTCTATGGGTCAATCTATGGGTCAATCTATGGGTCAGTCTATGGGTCAATCCGTGGGTCAATCCGTGGGTCAGTCCGGGCTCTCTGCCCCCTTTCCCCGCAGGGGTTTCTCTGGGGTTTCTGTGGGTCAATCTATGGGTCAATCTATGGGTCAATCCGTGGGTCAATCTATGGGTCAATCTATGGGTCAATCCGTGGGTCAATCTGTGGGTCAATCCGTGGGTCTCTGGGGTCTCTATGGGTCAATCTGTGGGTCAATCTCTGGGGTCTCTATGGGTCAATCCGTGGGTCAATCCGTGGGTCAGTCTGGGCTCTCTGCCCCCTTTCCCCGCAGGGGTTTCTCTGGGGTCTCTGGGGTCTCTATGGGTCAATCTGTGGGTCAATCTCTGGGGTCTCTATGGGTCAATCTGTGGGTCAATCTGTGGGTCAATCTGGGGTCTCTCTGGGGTTTCTTTGGGGTCTCTATGGGTCAGTCTGTGGGTCAATCTGTGGGTCTCTGGGGTTTCTGTGGGTCAATCTCTGGGGTGTCTATGGGTCAATCTATGGGTCAATCCGTGGGTCAATCCGTGGGTCAGTCTGTGGGTCAATCCGTGGGTCAGTCTGTGGGTCAATCTGTGGGTCTCTAGGGTCTCTATGGGGTTTCTATGGGTCAATCTATGGGTCAATCTCTGGGTCAATCTATGGGTCAACCTATGGGTCAATCCGTGGGTCAATCCGTGGGTCAATCCGTGGGTCAATCCGTGGGTCAATCCGGGCTCTCTGCCCCCTTTCCCCGCAGGGGTTTCTCTGGGGTTTCTGTGGGTCAATCTGTGGGTCAGTCTCTGGGGTCTCTATGGGGTTTCTATGGGTCAATCCGTGGGTCAATCTGTGGGTCAATCTATGGGTCTATGGGTCAATCCGTGGGTCAATCTGTGGGTCAATCTGTGGGTCTCTGGGGTCTCTATGGGGTTTCTATGGGTCAATCTATGGGTCAATCTATGGGTCAATCTGTGGGTCAATCTATGGGTCAATCTGTGGGTCAATCTGTGGGTCAATCTGGGGTCTCTCTGGGGTTTCTTTGGGGTCTCTATGGGTCAGTCTGTGGGTCTCTGGGGTCTCTATGGGTCAATCCGTGGGTCAATCCGTGGGTCAATCTGTGGGTCAATCCGTGGGTCAGTCTGGGCTCTCTGCCCCCTTTCCCCGCAGGGGTTTCTCTGGGGTTTCTGTGGGTCAATCTGTGGGGTGTCTATGGGTCAGTCTCTGTGGGTTTCTATGGGGTTTCTATGGGGTCTCTATGGGTCAATCCGTGGGTCAATCTATGGGTCAATCTATGGGTCAATCCGTGGGTCAATCCGTGGGTCAATCCGTGGGTCAATGTGGGCTCTCTGTGGGGTTTCTATGGGTCAATCCGTGGGTCAATCCGTGGGTCAATCCGTGGGTCAATCCGTGGGTCAATCTGTGGGTCAATCTGTGGGTCTCAGGGGTCTCTGGGGTCTCTATGGGTCAATCTATGTGTCAATCCGTGGGTCAATCCGTGGGTCAATCCGTGGGTCAATCCGTGGGTCAGTCTATGGGTCAGTCTGTGGGTCAATCCGTGGGTCAATCCGTGGGTCAGTCCGGGCTCTCTGCCCCCTTTCCCCGCAGGGCATCCACTGGTTCCCCTGGAAGGGCTTCAACGTCTCCATCGCCTTCACCGAGATGAAGCTGCGGCCCCAGCGCCCCTGAGGGCACCCCGAAAACGGGGGGACCCCAAAATACGGCACCCCAAAACAGGGGGGACCCCAAAATTTGGGCACCCCAAAATCTGGGGATCCCAAAATCTGGGGATCCCAAAATCTGGGCACCCCAAAATCTGGGGATCCCACATTTGGGCAACCTAAAATTTAGGCACCCCAAAATTTGGGCACCCCAAAATCTGGGGGACCCCAAAACCAGGGGCTCCCCAAAAATCTGGGGGACCTTAAAACCGGGGGACCCCAAAATCTGGGCACCCCAAATCTGGGCACCCCGAAAACGGGGGGACCCCAAAACCTGGGACCCCAAAATCTGGCACCCCAAAACCTGGGGATCCCAAAACCGGGGGATCCCCAAAAATCTGGGCACCCCAAAACCTGGCACCCCAAATTCGGGCACCCCAAAATCTGGGAAACCCCAAAATCTGGCACCCCAAAATATGGCACCCCAAATTCGGGCACCCCAAAATCTGGGCACCCCAAATTTGGCCAACCCCAAATTCGGGCACCCCAAAACCTGGGGATCCCCAAAACCGGGGGATCCCCAAAAATCTGGGCACCCCAAAATCGGGCAACCCCAAAATTTGGGGGACCCCAAAGTCTGGGGGATCCCAAAGTCTGGGCACCCCAAAACCGGGGGGACCCCAAAACCGGGGGGACCCCAAAATCTGGGCACCCCAAATTCGGGCACCCCAAAACCTGGGGATCCCCAAAACCGGGGGACCTTAAAAATCTGGACACCCCAAAATCTGGGGGACCCAAAAGCCTAGGGGACCCCAAAAGTGGGGGATCCCAAAATCTGGCCACCCCAAATCTGGGCAACCCCAAAATCTGGGGATCCCCAAAACCGGGGGGACCTTAAAAATCTGGGCACCCCAAAATCTGGCACCCCAAATTCGGGCACCCCAAAATCTGGGGGACCCCAAAGTCTGGGGGATCCCAAAATCTGGGCACCCCAAATCTGGGCAACCCCAAAATCTGGGGATCCCCAAAACCGGGGGATCCAAAAATTTGGGCAACCCCAAAACCGGGGGACCCCAAAGTCTGGGCACCCCAAATTTGGGCACCCCAAAACCGGGGGATCCCCAAAAATCTGGGACCCCAAAATCGGGGATCCCAAAATCTGGGGATTCCAAAATTGGGGTATCCCAATGTTTGGGGGACCCCAAAATTTGGGGTATCCCAACGTTTGGGGGACCCCAAAAGTTTGGGGGGGTCCCACATATGGGGGTGCCAGATTTGGGGGGTCCCAGAGTTTGGGGGTGCCAGATTTGGAGACCCCAGATTTGAAGTCTCTGAGTTTGGGGGACCCCAAAATTTGGGGGTCCCAGATTTGGGGGGTCCTAGATTTGGTGGTCCCAGAGTTTGGGGGTCCCAGAATTTGGGGTCCCAGAGTTTCGGGGTCCCAGTTTTGGGGGTTCCAGAGTTTCGGGGTCCCAGATTTGGGGATCCCCAAATTGGTGGTCCCAGAGTTTGGGGATCCCAGATTTGAAGTCTCTGAGTTTGGGGGACCCCAAAATTTGGAGGTCCCAGATTTGGGGGTCCCAGATTTGGGGGTCCCCAAACTGGCGGTCCCAGAGTTTGGGGGTCCCAGAATTTGGGGTCCCAGAGTTTCGGGGTCCCAGTTTTGGGGGTTCCAGATTTGGGGGGGTCCCAGATTTGGGGGTCCCCAAATTGGTGGTCCCAGAGTTTGGGGATGCCAGATTTGGGGGTCCCAGATGGGATTTGGGGACCCCAAATTGGGGGTCCCAGAGTTTGGGGGTTCCAGATTTGGGGGTTCCAGATTTGGGGGGTCCAAGATTTGGGAGGTCCCAGATTTGAAGTCTCTGAGTTTGGGGGTCCCCAAAATTTGGGGATCCCAGATTTGAGGGGTCCCAGATTTGAGGGGTCCTAGATTTGGGGGTCTCAGATTTGGGGGGTCCCAGATTTGGGGGTCCCAGAATTTGGGGATCCCAGATTTGAGGGGTCCCAGATTTGAGGGGTCCCAGATTTGGGGGGTCCCAGATTTGGGGGTCCCCAAATTGGCGGTCCCAGAGTTTGGGGGTCCCAGAATTTGGGGGTCCCAGATTTGGGGGATCCCAGATTTGGGGGGTCCCCAAAATTTGGGGGTCCCAGAGTTTGGGGGTCCCAGATGGGATTTGGGGGTCCCCAAGGTGCCATTTCTGTTTTTGGGGTTCAATAAAAGCCGACGGTGACTCCTCTGTGCCGTCCCCGGTGTCCCTCTGTCACCTCCCAGGCAGAAAAAATGGAACAAAAATGACAAAAAAAAAAAAAGCGAAACAAAAATAAACAAAAATAACTTTAATAAAATATTAAAATTTTAAATTTAATAAAAGTTTAAAATTCCTGCGGGGAATAAAGCGGGAAAAGCAAAACCTGGAGCGCGGAAAAATAAAAACAAAATAAAATAAAAAACTCACCCGGGGGCGGGGCCAGGGCAGGGGGCGGGGCCGGGGGCGGGGCCTGGGCCACACCCACCCCGCGTTGCCATGGAAACCAAACAGCGGAGCGGGAGCGGCTCCAGGGAGAGAAACCAGTGAGACCAGTAAGGGAAACCAGTGAGACCAGTAAGGGAAACCAGTGAGACCAGTAAGGGAAACCAGTGAGGGAAACCAGTGAGACCAGTAAGGGAAACCAGTGAGACCAGTAAGGGAAACCAGTGAGACCAGTAAGGGAAACCAGTGAGACCAGTGAGGGAAACCAGTGAGACCAGTGAGGGAAACCAGTGAGACCAGTAAGGGAAACCAGTGAGACCAGTAAGGGAAACCAGTGAGACCAGTAAGGGAAACCAGTGAGGGAAACCAGTGAGACCAGTAAGGGAAACCAGTGAGACCAGTGAGGGAAACCAGTGAGACCAGTAAGGGAAACCAGTGAGACCAGTAAGGGAAACCAGTAAGGGAAACCAGTGAGACCAGTAAGGGAAACCAGTGAGGGAAACCAGTGAGACCAGTAAGGGAAACCAGTGAGGGAAACCAGTGAGACCAGTAAGGGAAACCAGTGAGACCAGTAAGGGAAACCAGTGAGGGAAACCAGTGAGGGAAACCAGTGAGACCAGTAAGGGAAACCAGTAAGGGAAACCAGTGAGACCAGTAAGGGAAACCAGTGAGACCAGTAAGGGAAACCAGTGAGACCAGTAAGGGAAACCAGTGAGGGAAACCAGTGAGACCAGTAAGGGAAACCAGTGAGACCAGTAAGGGAAACCAGTGAGACCAGTAAGGGAAACCAGTGAGGGAAACCAGTGAGACCAGTAAGGGAAACCAGTGAGACCAGTAAGGGAAACCAGTGAGGGAAACCAGTGAGACCAGTGAGGGAAACCAGTGAGGGAAACCAGTGAGGGAAACCAGTGAGACCAGTAAGGGAAACCAGTAAGGGAAACCAGTGAGACCAGTAAGGGAAACCAGTGAGACCAGTAAGGGAAACCAGTGAGACCAGTAAGGGAAACCAGTGAGACCAGTAAGGGAAACCAGTGAGGGAAACCAGTGAGACCAGTAAGGGAAACCAGTGAGACCAGTGAGGGAAACCAGTGAGACCAGTAAGGGAAACCAGTGAGACCAGTAAGGGAAACCAGTAAGGGAAACCAGTGAGACCAGTAAGGGAAACCAGTGAGGGAAACCAGTGAGACCAGTAAGGGAAACCAGTAAGGGAAACCAGTGAGACCAGTAAGGGAAACCAGTGAGACCAGTAAGGGAAACCAGTGAGACCAGTAAGGGAAACCAGTGAGGGAAACCAGTGAGGGAAACCAGTGAGACCAGTAAGGGAAACCAGTGAGACCAGTAAGGGAAACCAGTGAGGGAAACCAGTGAGACCAGTGAGGGAAACCAGTGAGACCAGTGAGGGAAACCAGTGAGACCAGTAAGGGAAACCAGTGAGACCAGTGAGGGAAACAAGTGAGACCAGTAAGGGAAACCAGTGAGACCAGTAAGGGAAACCAGTGAGACCAGTAAGGGAAACCAGTGAGACCAGTGAGGGAAACCAGTGAGACCAGTAAGGGAAACCAGTGAGACCAGTAAGGGAAACCAGTGAGACCAGTGAGGGAAACCAGTGAGACCAGTAAGGGAAACCAGTGAGACCAGTGAGACCAGTAAGGGAAACCAGTGAGACCAGTAAGGGAAACCAGTAAGGGAAACCAGTGAGGGAAACCAGTGAGACCAGTAAGGGAAACCAGTGAGGGAAACCAGTGAGACCAGTGAGAGAAACCAGTGAGACCAGTAAGGGAAACCAGTGAGGGAAACCAGTGAGACCAGTAAGGGAAACCAGTGAGACCAGTAAGGGAAACCAGTGAGGGAAACCAGTGAGACCAGTAAGGGAAACCAGTGAGGGAAACCAGTGAGACCAGTGAGGGAAACCAGTGAGACCAGTAAGGGAAACCAGTGAGAGAAACCAGTGAGGGAAACCAGTGAGACCAGTAAGGGAAACCAGTGAGACCAGTAAGGGAAACCAGTGAGGGAAACCAGTGAGACCAGTAAGGGAAACCAGTGAGACCAGTAAGGGAAACCAGTGAGACCAGTAAGGGAAACCAGTGAGACCAGTGAGGGAAACCAGTGAGACCAGTAAGGGAAACCAGTGAGACCAGTAAGGGAAACCAGTGAGACCAGTAAGGGAAACCAGTAAGGGAAACCAGTGAGACCAGTGAGGGAAACCAGTGAGACCAGTAAGGGAAACCAGTGAGACCAGTGAGGGAAACCAGTGAGACCAGTAAGGGAAACCAGTGAGACCAGTAAGGGAAACCAGTGAGGGAAACCAGTGAGACCAGTGAGGGAAACCAGTGAGGGAAACCAGTGAGACCAGTAAGGGAAACCAGTGAGACCAGTAAGGGAAACCAGTGAGACCAGTAAGGGAAACCAGTGAGGGAAACCAGTGAGACCAGTAAGGGAAACCAGTAAGGGAAACCAGTGAGGGAAACCAGTGAGACCAGTGAGGGAAACCAGTGACACATCCCAGTGACACCAGTGCGACAAACCAGTAACACCAGTTACCACCAATAACGGAAACCAGTAACACCAGTGACACATCCCAGTGCTCCCAGTGACACCAGTGACACTGGGGGGGACTGGGAGGGAACTGGGAGGGACTGGGAGGGACTGGGATGGACTGGGATGGACTGGGAGGGACTGGGAGGGACTGGGATGGACTGGGATGGACTGGGATGGACTGGGGGGGACTGGGAGGGACTGGGATGGACTGGGATGGACTGGGATGGACTGGGATGGACTGGGAGGGACTGGGGCAAACTGGGATGGACTGGGAGGGATTGGGATGTACTGGGAGGGACTGGGATGGACTGGGGGGGACTGGGATGGACTGGGATGGACTGGGGGGGACTGGGGTGGACTGGGAGAGACTAGGAGGGACTGGGAGGGCTCCCAGTGCCCTCCCCTTTAAATAATTTATATATACATTAAATAATAAAATAATAATTATATTTATAATAATTTTATTTATACTAATTATATTAGTATAAATATTTATAATAATTAAATATTTATAATAACTAAATATTTATCATAATTTTATTTATACTAATTAAACTTACTTGCAATACATAAAATGTAATTATACAATATAATTATATATATTATTATATAATAATATAATTATGCAATACATAAAATGTAATTATAAATAAATTTATACTGGTTAAATAAAATTTTTAAAAGTATTTTAATATTAATTTGATAGGTAAAACAATTTAATTTAATGAATTTATAATTTAAGTAAATAACATAATAATTGAATTTATAATATGTATATAGTACACGTATACATACATATTTATAATAACTTATTTATAATAACTTATTTATAATAAAAGTTCAATTAAACTTACAATAGGAAGTTAATAATATTTTAATCATTATTAAATTTAAGTTATTAAAGTATTAAAAATTACTTCACGGAGCTGGCGAGGCAAATAAGTAAAAATAATTAATTAACATTTAAGTAAATAATACATAATAATTGAATTCATAATATGTATATAGTACACGTATTTATACGTATTTATAATAATTTATTTAGAATAAAAGTTTAATTAAATTTATAATAAAAAGTTAATAATTTAATCTTTACTAAATTTAAGTTATTGAATTATTAAAAATTATTTTAAGGAACTGGCAAGGCAAATAGGTAAAAAATTTAATTATTTTAAGTTTTAAGTAAATAATATAAAATAATTGAATTTCTTATATGTATATAGTACACATATTTCTACATATTTATACTAATTTATTTATAATAAAAGTTTAATTAAACTTATAACAAGTTAATATTTTAATCATTACTAAATTTAAATTATTTAATTATTTAAAGTTATTTCACCGGGAGAAAATCCCAATTTTGGGTTTTTAGCCCCATTTCAGGGTGTAGTTCCTGCCCAGCTCCAGCTGCAGCTGGGTCATCTTCAGAACCTTGGGGAAATAAAAATAAATATAATATATAGAAAATAAAATATAGAAAATAAAGGAAAAAGCGGATAAAATAAATAAATATAATAATTATTAATGTAACGTAATGTAATATAGTATTACAATACAATGCAAAATAATTAATGTAATGTAATGTAAAGTAATACACCATAATATAATATAATATAATATAATATAATATAATATAATATAATATAATATAATATAATATAATATAATATAATATAATATAAAATAATATAACATAAAATAATATAAAATAATATAATAGAATAATAATACATTTCTATTATAATGCAAAAGATATTATGAAAATTATAATAATAATTATTAAAAATAGAACTGCATAATAGAATGTATAATATATTGTAATATAACTATAATAATTAGAATTACATACTAATATATACACAATTATTACATAGTATATATTACAATTATATATTAAATGTGTAATTATATAAGTAAAAAGATATAATTAAATATATAACATATATAAGTATGTCACTATAATATAAATATGATTATATAAAAATATATAATTATAAAGATAGAATTACATTACTGAACATTTTAATATGAATACAATTGTATTATTATATTATATTATATTATATTACATTACATTACATTACATTACATTACATTACATTACATTACATTACATTACATTATATTATATTATATTATATTATGTTATGTTATGTTATGTTATATTATATTATATTATATTATATTATATTATATTATATTATATTATATTATATTATATTATATTAATAATACCGTTATATAGACTATGTCAATTATATAATTGTATACATAATTATTTTTAATTAAAAGTTAGAAACTCTAATTACAATACATATAATTACGTAATTATATGTATGTTATATAATTGTAACATATATAACATAACATAACATAACATATCATAATATAATATAATACAATATAATACAATATAATATAAAATATTTTTACTGTAATGTTAGACAATATAATCATAATATAATTATGTAATCACATATACATATAAATACACAATTATAGCAGAAATTTATGATATATTTAAATTTTATCTCGAATATATTATAATATATAATTATAAATATATTATAGTTACATTGCCTAATATTTTAATATAAAAACTTCTAAATACAATTGAAACATTATATTATATTATATCATGTTACATTACATTACATTACATTATATTATATTATATTATATTATATTATATTGTATTATATTATATTATATTATATTATATTATATTGTATTATATTATATTATTTTATATTATTTTATTTTATATTACAATACAATACACTATACATTTCAAAGATATAATATGCATATAATTATGTAATGATATATATTGTAATTATACTATTTAACTTTATAAACAATTCTAGATAAAGTAATATATGCTTAGAATGTTATAATTAAGACTACTATAACAATATAATATAATATAATATAATATAATATAATATAATATAATATAATATAATATAATATAATATAATATAATATAATATAATATAATATAATATAATATAATATAATATAATATAATATAATATAATATATTTTTACTGTAATGTTAGACAATATAATCATAATATAGTTATGTAATCACATATACATATATATACACAATTATAACAAAAACTTATTATATATTTAAATTTTATCTCAAATATAATATATATAATTATAAATATATTATAGTTACATTGCCTAACATTTTAATATGAAAACTTCTATATACAACTGAAACATTATATTATATTATATTACATTATGTTATATTATATTATAATATATTATATTATATTATATTATATTATATTATATTATATTATATTATATTATATTATATTATATTATATTATATTACAATACACTATACATTACAATGATATAATATACACATAATTATGTAATGATATATATTGTCATTATAGTATTTAACTTTATATTATAAACAATTCTATATAAAATAATATAATATATACTTAGAATGTTATAATTAACACTACAATAGCGATATAATATAATATAATATAATATAATATAATATAATATAATATAATATAATATAATATAATATACTAATGATTGTATATTTTAATACATTACAATAATACATGCTAATAATATTTTATACCATTATATAATTATGTAATCATTATATTATCTAACATTACATTAAAAATGAATATGATTCCATTATATACATATAAATACTTATATACAATTGTATCTAAATAAAATTTTTAATATATACATATATTAATTTATATAATTACTTATATTATTTACTAATAATTCCATTTATTGATTCTCCAAAGAAACCCCAAATTCCCCCCCAAACCCCAAATTGCCCAAAATTTCCAGAATTCCCTTTTTTCTGTGGGTCGTGCTCGATGATTGGTGAGACGGGGACGGGGCCAGAGTCACGTGACCCCCAAAATTTCAATAAATTTGGGCCTTTTTTTCTTTTATTCCCTAATAATTCCATTTATTAATCTCTCCCAAACCCCAAATTGCCCAAAATCCCCAAAATTCACTTTTTTCTGTAGGTCGTGCTCGATGATTGGTGAGACGGGGACAGGGGCGGAGTCGCGTGACCCCCAAAATTTTAATTTTGGTGAATTTCAGCAAATTTGAGCCTTTTTTTTTCACATTATTCCCTAGAAATTCAGATTTTTAATTGCCCAAAACCCCAAATTGCCCAAAATTTCCAGAATTCACCTTTTTCTGTGGGTCGTGCTCGATGATTGGTGCGACGGGGACGGGGGCGGAGTTTTGTGTCACCGTCACCTCCCCAACATTTCCGGAAAACCCCAAAATTTTAATTTCGGTGAATTTCAGCGAATTCGGGTCCTCGTAGCCACCGTGGAGGACTCGAAGTTCCAGAAGGTTCTGAGGGAAAAAAGAAAAAATTGGGTTATTTTCCTAAAATGGGCAAAGATTCCCATTTTGAAATTATTTTTTTTCTTTTTAAGTTGATAAAATTTTGATTAAAATAAAGGAAAATTTGTATTATAAATGTTAATAATAGTATATATCAGTAACATTTATAAAATTTTTTTATTGTATTACATATAATATATATTATATACTGTATAAATTTAATTATTAAAATAGTATAAAAGCATATCAGTAACATTTATAAAAAATTTTTATGTATTACATATATCATATATTATATATTGTATAAATTTATATATTAAAATAGTATAAAAGTATATCAGTAACATTTATAAAATTTTTATGTATTACATATAATATATATATTATATATTGTATAAATTTATATATTAAAATAGTATAAAAGTATATCAGTAACATTTATAAAATTTTTTATGTATTAGATATAATATATATATTATATATTATATAAATTTATTTATTAAAATAGTATAAAAGTATATGAGTAACATTTATAAAAATTTTTATGTATTAGATATAATATATATTGTATAAATTTATATATTAAATTAGTATAAAAGTATATAACATTTATAAAAATTTTTTATCTATTACATATATATTATATATTGTATAAATTTATATATTAAAATAGTATAAAAGTATATCAGTAACATTTGTAAAATTTTTTATGTATTAGATATAATATATATAGTATATATTGTATAAATTTATTTATTAAAATAGTATAAAAGTATATCAGTAACATTTATAAAATTTTTTTATGTATTACATATATATTATATATTGTATAAATTTATATATTAAAATAGTATAAAAGTATATCAGTAACATTTATAAAAAATTTTTATGTATTACATATATCATATATTATATATTGTATAAATTTATATATTAAAATAGTATAAAAGTATATCAGTAACATTTATGAAATTTTTTATGTACTAGATATAATATATATATTATATATTGTATAAATTTATTTATTAAAATAGTATAAAAGTATATCAGTAACATTTATAAAATTTTTTTATGTATTACAAATATCATATATTATATATTGTATAAATTTATATATTAAAGTAGTATAAAAGTATATCAGTAACATTTATGAAATTTTTTTATGTATTACATATATCATATATTATATATTGTATAAATTTATATATTAAAAAAGTATAAAAGTATATCAGTAACATTTATAAAATTTTTTTTGTATTAGATATAATATATATATTATATATTGTATAAATTTATTTATTAAAATAGTATAAAAATATATCAGTAACATGGATAAAAAATTTTTATGTATTACATATATCATATATATTGTATAAATTTATATATTAAAATAGTATAAAAGTATATCAGTAACATTTATAAAAAAATTTTATTTATTACATATATCATATATTATATATTGTATAAATTTAATTATTAAATAGTATAAAAGTATATCAGTAACATTGATAAATTTTTTTATGTATTAGATATATTATATATATTATATATTGTATAAATTTACTTATTAAAATAGTATAAAAATATATCAGTAACATTTATAAAATTTTTTTATGTATTACAAATATCATATATATTGTATAAATTTATATATTAAATCAGTATAAAAGTATATAACATTTATAAAAATTTTTTATCTATTACATATATTATATATTATGTATTGTATAAATTTATATATTGTATTAATTTATATATTAAAAGAGTATAAAAGTATATCAGTAACATTTATGAAATTTTTTTATGTATTACATATATCATATATTATATATTGTATAAATTTATATATTAAAATAGTATAAAAGTATATCAGTAACATTTATAAAATTTTTTATGTATTAGATAGAATATATATATTATATATTGAATAAATTTATTTATTGAAATAGTATAAAAGTATATCAGTAACATTGATAAAAATTTTAATATATTAGATATAATATATATATTATATATTGTATAAATTTATTTATTAAAATAGTATAAAAGTATATCAGTAACATTTATAAAATTTTTTTATGTATTACATATATATTATATATTGTATAAATTTATATATTAAAATAGTATAAAAGTATATCAGTAACATTTATGAAATTTTTTATGTATTAGATATAATATATATATTATATATTGTATAAATTTACTTATTAAAATAGTATAAAAATATATCAGTAACATTTATAAAATTTTTTTATGTATTACATATATCATATATATTGTATAAATTTATATATTAAATCAGTATAAAGGTATATAACATTTATAAAAATTTTTTATCTATTACATATATTATATATTATGTATTGTATAAATTTATATATTAAAGTAGTATAAAAGTATATCAGTAACATTTATGAAATTTTTTTATGTATTACATATATCATATATTATATATTGTATAAATTTATATATTAAAATAGTATAAAAGTATATCAGTAACATTTATAAAATTTTTTATGTATTAGATATAATATATATATTATATATTGTATAAATTTATTTATTAAAATAGTATAAAAGTATATCAGTAACATTTATAAAATTTTTTATGTATTAGATATAATATATATATTATATATTGTATAAATTTATTTATTAAAATAGTATAAAAGTATATCAGTAACATTTATAAAATTTTTTATGTATTAGATATAATATATATATTATATATTGAATAAATTTATTTATTGAAATAGTATAAAAGTATATGAGTAACATTTATAAAATTTTTTATGTATTAGATATATCATATATTATATATTGTATAAATTTATTTATTAAAATAGTATAAAAGTATATCAGTAACATTTATAAAATTTTTTATGTATTACATATATCATATATATTGTATAAATTTATATATTAAATTAGTATAAAAGTATATAAGTAACATTTATAAAATTTTTTATGTATTACATTTAATATATATTGTATAAATTTATATATTAAATATAATATTATCAATCTATCTTATTATTTATATTAATATTTCTATACATTTATTATATAAATTACAATGCTATGTAAAAACATAAATCTAAAGATATAAATACAAATAAATATAAAAATATAAATGTAAATGTGAATAAATAACATCTATACTAAATAATATAAATTTTATATGCAATAATTTATGTTTCACAATTTGTCATTTATAATATAAATTTGCATAAATTCTTCATATAATGATTGTAAATATATAAATATAAATGGTAAATAACAAAAAATTATAAATAGATTATTATTTATTATTTATTTTTTACTTCTTATTTTAACCTTTATTATTTAATATTTATTTATTATTTGTCATTCATTTATGATTTATTATTTAATATTAATTATTTTTTGAAACAGGATTCAAAAGGAATAAAATAGGATTAAAAGATTTAAAATATAAAATATATACATTTAAATATATATTAAAAATACTTAAAACTGTATATATAAATATAAAAATACTTTTAAAAATAAAAATATTTCACATAGATGAAAAATATGTAAAAAAAACTTAAAAGAAAAATTATTAAAAAATAATTATAAAATGAGGAAAATGCTAAAAAGGATGGGAATAGGAGAAAAAGTAAAGGAAAGGGGGTTGAGAAGGGAAATTTTGGTAAAATTTAATTAATTTTATTTAATTTTGGGTGAAATTTAATTAATTTTATTTAGATTTGGGTTGGGACTCACAGAGCGGGCGGTGAACGACATCAGCAGGTACTCGCCCTTCTCATACGTGTCTGGGGAGCAGAAAATAAAAATATAAATATAAATATAAATATAAATATAAATATAAATATAAATATAAATATAAAATAATAGAAAATGGAATCAAGACCAAAATTGAAATTAGAATTTAAAATTATGCAGAAATTAAAATTAAAATTTCAATTAAAATCAATGTAAATTCAAAGTTATAATTTTTAGTTATGTTTAAGTAATAATAAAAATAAAAATAAAAATAAATATAAATTTAAAATGATAGAACATAAAATCAAAACCAAAATTGAAATTAGAATTTAAAATTGTGCAGAAATTAAAATTAAAATTTCAATTAAAATCAATATAAATTCAAAGTTATAATTTTTAGTTATGTTTAAGTAATAATAAAAATAAAAATAAAAATAAATATAAATTTAAAATGATAGAACATAAAATCAAAACCAAAATTGAAATTAGAATTTAAAATTGTGCAGAAATTAAAATTAAAATTTAAATTAAAATCGATATATTGTAAAACTAAAACTAAAAATCTGAGATGGTAAAATTAAATTCAAAGTTATAATTTTGAGATATGTTTAAGTAAAAAAATAATAAATATAAATATAAATATAAATATAAATATAAATATAAATATAAATATAAATATAAATATAAATATAAATATAAATATAAATAAAAATATAAATATAAATATAAATAAAAATAAAAATAAATATAAATATAAATTAATAGGAAATGGAATCAAAACCAAAATTGAAATTAGAATTTAAAATGATGCAGAAATTAAAATTAAAATTTCAATTAAAATCAATATAAATTCAAAGTTATAATTTTTAGTTATGTTTAAGTAATAATAAAAATAAAAATAAAAATAAAAATAAATATAAATTTAAAATGATAGAACATAAAATCAAAACCAAAATTGAAATTAGAATTTAAAATTGTGCAGAAATTAAAATTAAAATTTAAATTAAAATCGATATATTGTAAAACTAAAACTAAAAATCTGAGATGGTCAAATTAAATTCAAAGTTATAATTTTTAGATATGTTTAGGTAAAAAAATAAAAATAAAAATAAAAATAAAAATAAAAATAAAAATAAAAATAAAAATAAAAATAAATATAAATATAAATATAAATATAAATATAAATATAAATATAAAATAATAGAAAATGGAATCAAAACCAAAATTGAAATTAGAATTTAAAATGATGCAGAAATTTAAATTCAAATTTAAATTAAAATCGATATATTGTAAAATTAAAACTAAAAATCTGAGATGGTAAAATTAAATTCAAAGTTATAATTTCTGGTTATGTTTAAGTAAAAAATATAAATATAAATATAAATATTAAATAATAGAAAATTGAATAAAAGCCAAAATTGAAATTAGAATTTTTAATGATGTATAAATTAAAATTTAAATTAAATTTAATATATTGTAAAATAAAAAATAAAAATCTGAGATGGCAAAATTAAATTCAGAGTTATAATTTTTAATTATGTTTAAGTAAAAATAAAATAAAAATAAAAATAAAAATAAAAATAAAAATAAAAATAAAAATAAAAATAAAAATAAAAATAAATGGAAATAGAAATTATAGAAAATGGAATCAAGACCAAAATTGAAATTAGAATTTTTAATGATGCATAAATTAAAATTTAAATGAAAATTAACATATAGTAAAATTAAAAATAAAAATCTGAGATGGCAAAATTAAATTCAGAGTTATAATTTTTAATTATGTTTAAGTAAAAATAAAAATAATCTTATGCTATTATGCAGTAAATGTGTCATCTATATAAAGAATACACACCATATTATAAAATATCGGTATATTTATAATTTAATTAATTGCATTCATTTTAATCACTATTGTCATATTAATTTTGTAAATTTATTAATTAAATATATTATTTCATTATATAAAATCGTAATATAATATAATATAATGTAATGTAATGTAATATAATATAATATAATATAATATAATATAATATAATATAATATAATATATTAAAATTAAAATTTCAATTAAAATCAATATATTGTAAAATTTAAAATAAAAATCTGAGATGGTCAAATTAATTTCAAAGTTATAATTTTTAGTTATGCTTAAGTAAATATAAATATAAATATAAATATAAATATAAATATAAATATAAATATAAATATAAATATAAATATAAATATAAATATAAATATAAATATAAATATATATAAATATAAATATAAATATAAATATAAATATAAATATAAATAAATATAAATATAAATTAATAGAAAATGGAATCAAAACCAAAATTGAAATTAGAATTTAAAATGATGCAGAAATTTAAATTCAAATTTAAATTAAAATCGATATATTGTAAAATTAAAACTAAAAATCTGAGATGGTAAAATTAAATTCAAAGTTATAATTTTTAGATATGTTTAAGTAAAAAAATAATAAATATAAATATAAATATAAATATAAATATAAATATAAATATAAATATAAATATAAATATAAATATAAAACAATAGAAAATGGAATCAAAAGCAAAATTGAAATTAGAATTTAAAATTATGCAGAAATTATAATTTAAATTAAAATTTAAATCGATATATTGCAAAATCAAAAATAAAAATCTGAGATGGTGAAATTAAATTCAAAGTTATAATTTCTGGTTATGTTTAAGTAAAAAATATAAATATAAATATAAATATAAATATAAATATAAATATAAATATAAATATAAATATAAATATAAATATAAATATAAATAAATATAAATATAAATATAAATTAATAGAAAATTGAATCAAAACCAAAATTGAAATTAGAATTTAAAATGATGCAGAAATTTAAATTCAAATTTAAATTAAAATCGATATATTGTAAAATTAAAACTAAAAATCTGAGATGGTAAAATTAAATTCAAAGTTATAATTTTTAGATATATTTAGGTAAAAAAAATAAAAATAAATATAAATATAAATATAAATATAAATATAAATATAAATATAAATATAAATATAAATAAATAGAAAATGGAATCAAAACCAAAATTGAAATTGGAATTTAAAATTATGCAGAAATTAAAATTAAAATTTAAATTAAAATCGATATATTGTAAAATTAAAACTAAAAATCTGAGATGGTAAAATTAAATTCAAAGTTATAATTTTTAGATATGTTTAGGTAAAAAAATTAAAAATAAATATAAATATAAATATAAATATAAATATAAATATAAATATAAATATAAATATAAATATAAATATAAATATAAATATAAATATAAATATAAATTAATAGAAAATGGAATCAAAACCAAAATTGAAATTGGAATTTAAAATTATGCAGAAATTAAAATCAAAATTTCAATTAAAATCAATATATTGCAAAATGAAAGACAAAAATCTGAGATGGCAAAATTAAATTCAAAGTAATAATTTTTAATTATGTTGAAGTAAAAATAAAAATAATATTATAATATTATACAGTAAATATATCATCTATATAAATAATCCATACGATATTATATAATATTGGTATAATTACAGGTTTTATTAATTACATTTGTTTTAATCACTATTGTCATATTAATTTTGTAAATTTCTTAATTAAAATATATTATTTCATTATAATATAATATAATATAATATAATATAATATAATATAATATAATATAATATAATATAATATAATATAATATAATATAATATAATATAATATAATATAATATAATATAATATAATATAATATAATATAATGTAATATAATATAATATAATATAATATAATATAATACAATATAATATAATATAATATAATATAATATAATGTAATATAATGTAATATAATATAATATAATATAATATAATATAATATAATATAATAAAATATAATATAATATAATACAATATAATGTAATATAATACAATATAATGTAATATAATATAATATAATATAATATAATATAATATAATATAATATAATATAATATAATATAATATAACTTTAAAGTTCAAGAATTATATTAATTTTGGAAACTTTAATTATGTTAATTTAGCTTCATTAATTTCTTTTTAGCAGCTTTAATTAACGAAATCAACCAGACTTCAACCATTACCATGTCTTTTCATTCCCTTAATTTCACTTAATTTTGATTTAATTTGAATTAGATTTCACCTAATTTGCATGTGATTAGCATTTCAATACCCGTAATTTCATTCCCCTTAAATTCACTTAATGTGATTTTATTTTTAAGTCACTTAATTTTTGCATGTGATTTGCATGTGATTTGCATTTCAATGCCCATAATTTCATTCCCCTTAAATTCACTTAATTTGATTTTAATTTTAAGTCAATTAATTTGCATGTATTTTGCATGTGATTTGCATTTCAATACCCGTAATTTCATTCCCCCTAAATTCGCTTAATTTGCTTTTAATTTTAATTTTAAGTCACTTAATTTGCATGTGATTTGCATTTCAATACCCGTAATTTCATTCCCCCTAAATTCACTTAATTTGCTTTTAATTTTAATTTTAAGTCACTTAATTTGCATGTGATTTGCATGTGATTTGCATTTCAATGCCTGTGATTTCATTCCCCTTAATTTCACTTGATTTTAATTTCATTTGAAATGTAATTCTCCTAATTTGCATGTAATTTGGATACAATTTGCATTCAAATGCCCGTACTTTCACTCCCTTCAAATTCACTTAATTTGCACTTAACTTGAATTTTAATTCTCCAAAATTGCATGTAATTTGCATATAATTTGCATTCCAGTACCCGTAATTTCATTCCCCTTAATTTCACTTAATTTTCATTTACTTTGAATTTTAAATCTCCTAATTTGCATGTAATTTGCATATAATTTCATTCCCCTTGATTTCACTTAATTTTCATTTACTTTGAATTATAAATCTCCTAATTTGTATGTAAGTTGCATATAATTTCATTCCTCTTAATTTTCATTAACTTTCAATTTAAAATCTCCTAATTTGTATGTAATTTGCATATAATTTCATTCCCCTTAATTTTCATTTACTTTCAATTTAAAATCTCCTAATTTGCATGTAATTTGCATATAATTTCCATTCCGATACCCATAATCTCATCCCCCTATTTTCCCTTAATTTGAATTTGAATAACTTAATTTGCGTGTATTTTGCATGTAATTTGCATGTTATATTTTTTAATGCCCCGCAACCCCTTCACTCCTCATTTTCTTTCCGTTTTCCTCCCAAAACAACCAAAAATCCCCCAAAATTTAAATGAACGCTGAAATTGATGAACAGCTCGATGAATTAATTATTGATGACGTGTTAATTAATTATGCAAATGAGGCTGACCTATTCCAACGCCGTCGTCCCAGTAGAGAATCCCCGAGGCCTCCTGGGAGTCGTTCAGGGCCACGGTCAGGAGCAGCGGCTGCCGGCGGCTGCCACAAAATTGGCATTATTAGGCAATTATTAGGCGATTATTAGGGAATTATTAGGGAACTTTGGAGGGAATTATTAGCAAATTAATGGAGAATTATTAGGGAATTATTGGGGGATTACTGGAGAATTTATGGGGATTAATGGGGAAATATTGGGGGATTATTGGAGAATTATTGCGGAATTATTAGGGGCTATTAGGGAATTATTAGGGAATTATTGGGGTTTATTCGGGGAATTATTAGGGAACTTTGGAGGGAATTATTAGAAAATTAATGGAGAATTATTAGAGGGTTATTAGGGAGCTATTGGGGGATTACTGGAGAATTTATGGGGATTAATGGGGAAATATTGGGGGATTATTGGAGAATTATTGCGGAATTATTAGGGGCTATTAGGGAATTATTAGGGAATTATTGGGGTTTCATTGGGGAATTATTAGGGAATTATTAGGGAACTTTTGAGGGAATTATTAGAAAATTAATGGAGAATTATTAGAGGGTTATTAGGGAGCTATTGGAGGATTACTGGAGAATTATTGGGGGATTATTGCAGAATTATTGCGGAATTATTAGGGAATTATTAGGGGTTATTAGGGAATTATTAGGGAATTATTGGGGTTTATTCGGGGAATTATTAGGGAATTATTAGGGAACTTTTGAGGGAATTATTAGAAAATTAATGGAGAATTATTAGAGGATTATTAGGGAGTTATTGGGGGATTACTGGAGAATTTATGGGGATTAATGGGGAATTATTGGGGAATTATTAGGGGCTATTAGGGAATTATTAGGGAATTATTGGGGTTTATTTGGGGAATTATTAGGGAATTATTAGGGAACTTTTGAAGGAATTATTAGAAAATTAATGGAGAATTATTAGAGGATCATTAGGGAGTTATTGGGGGATTACTGGAGAATTATTGGGGAATTATTAGGGGCTATTAGGGAATTATTAGGGAATTATTAGGGAATTATTGGGGTTTATTCGGGGAATTATTAGGGAATTATTAGGGAACTTTTGAGGGAATTATTAGAAAATTAATGGAGAATTATTAGAGGATGATTAGGGAGTTATTGGGGGATTACTGGAGAATTTATAGGGATTATTGGAGAATTATTGCGGAATTATTAGGGGCTATTAGGGAATTATTAGGGAATTATTGGGGTTTATTTGCGGAATTATTAGGGAATTATTAGGGAACTTTTGAGGGAATTATTAGAAAATTAATGGAGAATTATTAGAGGATTATTAGGGAGTTATTGGGGGATTACTGGAGAATTTATGGGGATTATTGGAGAATTATTGGGGGATTATTAGGGGCTATTAGGGAATTATTAGGGAATTATTAGGGAATTATTGGGGTTTATTCGGGGAATTATTAGGGAATTATTAGGGAACTTTTGAGGGAATTATTAGAAAATTAATGGAGAATTATTAGAGGATTATTAGGGAGTTATTGGGGGATTACTGGAGAATTTATGGGGATTAATGGGGAAATATTGGGGGATTATTGGAGAATTATTGGGGGATTATTAGGGGCTATTAGGGAATTATTAGGGAATTATTGGGGGTTTATTTGGGGAATTATTAGGGAACTTTGAAGGAATTATTAGAAAATTAATGGAGAATTATTAGAGGGTTATTAGGGAGCTATTGGGGGATTACTGGAGAATTTATGGGGATTAATGGGGAAATATTGGGGGATTATTGGAGAATTATTGGGGAATTATTAGGGGCTATTAGGGAATTATTAGGGAATTATTGGGGTTTATTTGGGGAATTATTAGCGAATTATTAGGGAACTTTTGAGGGAATTATTAGAAAATTAATGGAGAATTATTAGAGGATTATTAGGGAGTTATTGGGGGATTAATGGGGAAATATTGGGGGATTAATGGGGAAATATTGGGGGATTATTGGAGAATTATTGGGGAATTATTAGGGGCTATTAGGGAATTATTAGGGAATTATTAGGGAATTACTGGGGTTTATTTGGGGAATTATTAGGGAATTATTAGGGAACTTTTGAGGGAATTATTAGAAAATTAATGGAGAATTATTAGAGGATTATTAGGGAGCTATTGGGGGATTACTGGAGAATTTATGGGGATTAATGGGGAAATATTGGGGGATTATTGGAGAATTATTGGGGAATTATTAGGGGCTATTAGGGAATTATTAGGGAATTATTAGGGGTTATTGGGGTTTCATTGGGGAATTATTAGGGAATTATTAGGGAATTATTAGGGGTTATTGGGGTTTCATTGGGGAATTATTAGGGAATTATTAGGGAACTTTTGAGGGAATTATTAGAAAATTAGTGGAGAATTATTAGAGGATTATTAGGGAGTTATTGGAGGATTAATGGGGAAATATTGGGGATTAATGGGGAAATATTGGGGGATTATTAGGGAATTATTAGGGAATTATTAGGGAATTATTGGGGTTTAACTGGGGAATTATTAGGGAACTTTGGAGGGAATTATTAGAAAATTAATGGAGAATTATTAGAGGATTATTAGGGAGTTATTGGGGGATTACTGGAGAATTTATGGGGATTAATGGGGAAATATTGGGGGATTATTGGAGAATTATTGCGGAATTATTAGGGAATTATTAGGGAATTATTAGGGAATTATTGGGGTTTATTTGCGGAATTATTAGGGAATTATTAGGGAACTTTTGAGGGAATTATTAGAAAATTAATGGAGAATTATTAGAGGATTATTAGGGAGTTATTGGGGGATTACTGGAGAATTATTGCGGAATTATTAGGGGCTATTAGGGAATTATTAGGGAATTATTAGGGAATTATTGGGGTTTATTCGGGGAATTATTAGGGAATTATTAGGGAACTTTTGAGGGAATTATTAGAAAATTAATGGAGAATTATTAGAGGGTTATTAGGGAGCTATTGGAGGATTACTGGAGAATTATTGGGGGATTATTGCAGAATTATTGCGGAATTATTAGGGGCTATTAGGGAATTATTAGGGAATTATTAGGGAATTATTGGGGTTTATTTGGGGAATTATTAGGGAATTATTAGGGAACTTTTGAGGGAAGTATTAGAAAATTAGTGGAGAATTATTAGAGGATTATTAGGGAATTATTGGGGGATTAATGGGGAAATATTGGGGATTAATGGGGAAATATTGGGGATTATTGGAGAATTATTGCGGAATTATTAGGGGCTATTAGGGAATTATTAGGGAATTATTAGGGAATTATTGGGGTTTATTTGGGGAATTATTAGGGAATTATTAGGGAACTTTTGAGGGAATTATTAGAAAATTAGTGGAGAATTATTAGAGGATTATTAGGGAGTTATTGGGGGATTAATGGGGAAATATTGGGGATTAATGGGGAAATATTGGGGGATTATTGGAGAATTATTGGGGGATTATTAGGGGCTATTAGGGAATTATTAGGGAATTATTAGGGAATTATTGGGGTTTATTCGGGGAATTATTAGGGAATTATTAGGGAACTTTTGAGGGAATTATTAGAAAATTAGTGGAGAATTATTAGAGGATTATTAGGGAATTATTGGAGGATTAATGGGGAAATACTGGGGGTTATTGGAGAATTCTTGGGGCATTATTGGGGAATTATTAGGGAATTATTAGGGAATTGTTGGGGGATTATTGGGGATTAATTAGGGGATTATTAGGGAATTGTTGGGGGATTAATTAGGGGATTATTAGGAGATTATTGGGGGATTAATTAGGGGATTATTAGGAGATTATTGGGGAATTATTGGGGATTAATTATGGGATTATTAGGGAATTATTGGGGGATTATTGGGGATTATTGAGGGGTTTATTAGGGAAATATTGGAGGATTATTGGGGATTTATTAGGGAATTATTAGGGATTTATTAGGGGAATTAATAATGAATTAATTTCGGACCTGAAGCGGGTGTTGTTGGCCGGGAGCTGCTGGGGGACGACGAGACCCCCCCGGATGTGGAGGTTGGTGTCATTGGAGGATTATTAGGGAATTATTAGGGAATTATTAGGGAATTATTAGGGATTTATTAGGGATTTATTAGGGAATTATTAGGGGAATTAATAATTAATGAATTTCGGACCTGAAGCGGGTGTTGTTGGCCGGGAGCTGCTGGGGGACGACGAGCCCCCCCCGGATGTGGAGGTTGGTGTCATTGGAGGATTATTAGGGAATTATTAGGGAATTATTAGGGAATTATTAGGGATTTATTAGGGAATTAATAATTAATTAATTTCGGACCTGAACCAGGTGTTGTTGGCCGGGAGCTGCTGGGGGACGATGAGCCCCCCCCGGATGTGGAGGTTGGTGTCATTGGAGGATTATTAGGGAATTATTAGGGAATTATTAGGGAATTATTAGGGAATTATTAGGGAATTATTAGGGAATTAATAATTAATTAATTTCGGACCTGAAGGCGGTGTTGTTGGCCGGGAGCTGCTGGGGGACGATGAGACCCCCCCGGATGTGGAGGTTGATGTCATTGGAGGATTATTAGGGAATTATTAGGGAATTATTAGGGATTTATTAGGGGAATTAATAATTAATTAATTTCGGACCTGAAGGCGGTGTTGTTGGCCGGGAGCTGCTGGGGGACGACGAGACCCCCCCGGATGTGGAGGTTGGTGTCATTGGGGAATTATTAGGGAATTATTAGGGAATTATTAGGGAATTATTAGGGAATTATTAGGGAATTATTAGGCAATTAATAATTAATTAATTTCGGACCTGAACCAGGTGTTGTTGGCCGGGAGCTGCTGGGGGACGATGAGCCCCCCCCGGATGTGGAGGTTGATGTCATTGGGGAATTATTAGGGAATTATTAGGGAATTATTAGGGAATTATTAGGGAATTATTAGGGAATTATTAGGGAATTAATAATTAATTAATTTTGGACCTGAACCAGGTGTTGTTGGCCGGGAGCTGTTGGGGGATGATGAGACCCCCCCGGATGTGGAGGTTGATGTGACCCAGGGGCGCCGGAAAGTTCCGGAACTGCCGCCGGACGCCGAGCTCCGCGTCCTGGGAACGGCAAAAAATTCATTACATTTGTCCGTGTTAATGATTCAATTAATTATTAGGTGTTAATTAGGATGGGTAAATTAATTATTCCATTTTAATTCATCAGCGGTGAGAGAGGCGGGTGAAAATTCAAGCGGAAAATTCTTTAAAAAAGGGAAAAAATGACAAAAAATGGGTAAAAAACTGGGTAAAAAATGGACAAAAATTATAGAGAAAATGACCAAAAAATGACAAAAAAATGGACAAAAATTTTAGAGAAAATGACCAAAAAATGGACAAAAATTGTAGAGAAAATGACCAAAAAATGACAAAAAAATGGACAAAAATTGTAGAGAAAATGACCAAAAAATGGACAAAAATTGTAGAGAAAATGACCAAAAAATGACAAAAAATGGACAAAAAATGGACAAAAATTATAGAAAAATGAGAAAAATTTGACCAAAAAATGGACACAAAATGGACAAAAATTGAGTAAAAATTGGGTAAAAAATGGACAAAAATTTTAGAGAAAATGAACAAGAAATGGACAAAAAATATAGAGAAAAAGACCAAAAAATGACAAAAAATGGACAAAAAAATAGAGCAAAATGGACAAAAAGTGGACAAAAAGTTAGAGAAAAATGACAAAAATTTGATCAAAATTGGACCAAAAAATTCGGGAGAAAATGGACATGAGAAATGACGAAAAATGAACAAAGTAATTGACAAAAAATGGACGAAAATTAAAGAAAAATGAGAAAAATGTGACCAAAAAATGGACACAAAATGGACAAAACAATGGACAATAAATTACAAAAATGTGGTAAAAAATGGACAAAAATGATAGAAAAAATGACCCAAAAAATGGACAAAAGAATGGACAAAAAATTAATTAAATCAATTAAATTAAATTAAGTTAAATGAAATGAAAATAAATTAAATTAAAAGGAATGAAAAGAAATAAAATGAAAATAAATAAAATTCACTGAAAGGTCACTTTGAAAATGATCAGGAGCATTAACATTAAACGAAGAATATGAATGAATGAATTGCTGATAGATATGAGTATTAAAATAAATCACTTACTATTAAATATCAATTAACTGATTAATGAAATGATTAATTGTTGGCACTGGCGGTGTGGAAGTCAATGGACAAAAGAATGGACAAAAAATTAATTAAATCAACTAAATTAAATTAATGAAGGCAAATGAAATGAAAAGAAATTAAATGAAAAGAAATGGAAAGAAATAAAATGGAAAGAATTAAAATGAAAAGAAATAAAATGAAAAGAAATAAAATGAAAAGAAATAAAATTAAAGGTCAGTTTGAAAATGATAAGAAGCATTAACATTCAAAGAAGAATATGAATGAATGAATTGCTCATAGAGAGATGTAAGTATTACAATAAACAATGAACTATTAAGTATCAATGAACTGATTCATGAATGATTAATGGCTGGCACTGACGGTGTGGAAGTCAATGGACAAAAGAATGGGCAAAAAATTAATTAAATCAACTAAATTAAATTAATGAAGGCAAATGAAATGAAAAGAAATGAAATGAAAAGAAATGGAAAGAAATAAAATGGAAAGAATTAAAATGAAAAGAAATAAAATGAAAAGAAATAAAATAGAATTAAAGGTCACTTTGAAAATGATCAGGAGCATTAACATTAAAAGAAGAATATGAATGAATGAATTGCTAATAGAGAGATGTAAGTATTAAAATAAACAATGAACTATGAAGTATCAATGAACTGATTCATTAATGAAATTAATGGCTGGCACTGACGGTGTGGAAGTCAATGGACAAAAGGATGGGCAAAAAATTAATTAAATCAACTAAATTAAATTAATGAAGGTAAATGAAATGAAAAGAAATGAAAAGAAATAAAATGTAAAGAAATAAAATGAAAAGAAATAAAATGAAAGGAAATAAAATGAAAAGAAATAGAATTAAAGGTCAGTTTTAGAATGCTAAGGAGCATTAACATTAAAAGAAGAATATGAATGAATGAATTGCTAATAGAGAGATATGAGTATTAAAATAAATCACTAACTATTAAATATCAATTAACTGATTAATGAAATGATTAATTGGTGGCACTGACGGTGTGGAAGTCAATGGACAAAAGAATGGACAAAAAATTAATTAAATTAATGAAGTTAAATGAAATGAAAAGAAATGAAATGAAAAGAAATTCAATGAAATAAAATGAAAAGAAATAAAATTCAATGAAAGGTCCGTTTGAAAATGCTCAGGAGCATTAACATTAAAGGAAGAATATGAATGAATGAATTGCTGATAGAGAGATGTGAGTATTACAATAAACAATGAACTATGAAGTATCAATGAACGGATTCATGAATGATTAATGGCTGGCACTGACGGTGTGGAAGTCAATGGACGAAAGAATGGGCAAAAAATTAATTAAATCAAATAAATTAATTAAGTTAAATGAAATGAAAAGAAATTAAATTAAAAGAAATTAAATGAAATAAAATGAAAAGAAATAAAATAAAATTAAAGGTCAGTTTGAAAATGCTCAGGAGCATTAACATTAAACGAAGAATATGAATGAATGAATTGCTAATAGAGAGATGTATTACAATAAACAATGAACTATTAAGTATCAATGAACTGATTCATGAATGATTAATGGCTGGCACTGACGGTGTGGAAGTCAATGGGCAAAAGAATGGACAAAAGATTAATTAAATAAATTTAATTAAGTTAAACGAAATGGAAAGAAATGAAAAGAAATAAAATTCAATGAAAGGTCAGTTTGAAAATGCTCAGGAGCATTAACATTAAACGAAGAATATGAATGAATGAATTGCTGATAGATAGAGTATTAAAATAAATCACTAACTATTAAATATCAATTAACTGATTAATGAAATGATTAATTGGTGGCACTGACGGTGTGGAAGTCAATGGACAAAAGAATGGACAAAAAATTAATTAAATTAATGAAGTTAAATGAAATGAAAAGAAATGAAATGAAAAGAAATGAAAAGAAATAAAATTCAATGAAAGGTCACTTTTAAAATGCTCAGGAGCATTAACATTAAAGGAAGAATATGAATGAATGAATTGCTAATAGAGAGATGTGAGTATTACAATAAACAATGAACTATGAAGTATCAATGAACTGATTCATTAATGAAATTAATGGCTGGCACTGACGGTGTGGAAGTCAATGGACAAAAGAATGGGCAAAAAATTAATTAAATCAACTAAATTAAATTAATTAAGTTAAATAAAATGAAAAGAAATAAAATGAAAAGAAATTAAATTAAATAAAATGAAACGAAATAAAATGAAAAGAAATAAAATGAAAAGAAATAAAATTAAAGGTCAGTTTGAAAATGCTAAGGAGCATTAACATTAAACGAAGAATATGAATGAATGAATTGCTGATAGAGAGATGTAATATTAAAATAAACAATGACCTATTAAGTATCAATTAACTGATGAATGAAATGATTAATTGGTGGCACTGATGGTGTGGAAGTCAATGGACAAAAGAATGGACAAAAAATTAATTAAATAAATTAAATTAAATCAATTAAATAAATTAAATTAAATCAATTAAGTTAAATGAAATGAAATTAAATGAAAGGAAATAAAATGAAAAGAAATAAAATTCAATGAAAGGTCCGTTTTAAAATAAGGAGCATTAACATTAAAGGAAGAATATGAATGAATGAATTGCTAATAGAGAGATGTATTACAATAAACAATGAACTATTAAGTATCAATTAACGGATTCATTAATGAATGATTAACGGCTGTCACTGACGGTGTGGAAGTCAATGGACGAAAGAATGGGCAAAAAATTAATTAAATCAAATAAATTAATTAAGTTAAATGAAATGAAAAGAAATTAAATTAAAAGAAATTAAATGAAATAAAATGAAAAGAAATAAAATAAAATTAAAGGTCAGTTTGAAAATGCTAAGGAGCATTAACATTAAACGAAGAATATGAATGAATGAATTGCTAATAGAGAGATGTAATATTAAAATAAACAATGAACTATTAAGTATCAATGAACTGATTCATGAATGATTAATGGCTGGCACTGACGGTGTGGAAGTCAATGGACAAAAGAATGGGCAAAAAATTAATTAAATCAACTAAATTAAATTAATGAAGGTAAATGAAATGAAAAGAAATGAAATGAAAAGAAATGAAAAGAAATAAAATGTAAAGAAATAAAATGAAAAGAAATGAAATGAAAGGAAATAAAATGAAAAGAAATAAAATTCAATGAAAGGTGCGTTTTAAAATAAGGAGCATTAACATTAAACGAAGAATATGAATGAAGATGTGAGTATTACAATAAACAATGAACTATTAAGTATCAATTAACGGATTCATTAATGAAATTAATGGCTGGCACTGACGGTGTGGAAGTCGAACCAGCGCGCGTCGGGCAGGTACGCTCGCACCTCGCTCACGCCCTGCAGGAAAAATTTGGGGTTTGCGCCCAAAATCCCAAAGTTGGGAATTTTTGGGGTTTCCTCCAGTTGGGGTTTTGGGATTTCCCTTTTTTTTTTAGGATTTTTCCCAATTTCCCCCCATTTTTCCCATTGAGTTTTTTGGGATTTTCCCCCATTTTTGAGGGGATTTTCCAAATTTTCCCCATTCTTTTTTGGGATTCCCCCATTAAATTTTTGGGATTTCCCATTTTTTAGGATTTTGGCCAGTTTCCCCCCAATTTCCCCCCAATTTCCCCCATTTCTCCATTGAGGTTTTTGGGGTTTTCCACCCTTTTTTTGGGATTTTTCCCCCCTTTTTTGGGATTTTCCCAATTTCCCCATTAAATTTTTTGGGATTTCCCAATTTTCAGGATTTTTCCCAATTTCCCCCATTTCTCCCATTGAGTTTTTTGGGATTTTCCCACATTTTTTCATTGAGCTATTTGGGATTTTCCCCCCCTTTTTTGGGGATTTTTGCCAATTTCCCCCATTAAATTTTTAGGATTTCCCTTTTTTTTTTTTTTTAGGATTTTGCCCAATTTCTCCCCAATTTTCCCCCAATTTTCCCCATTTCTCCATTCATTTTTTTTTTTTTTGATTTTCCCCTTTTTTAGGCATTTTCCCCCCATTTTTGGGAATTTTCCCAATTTCCCCCATTAAATTTTTTGGGATTTTTCCCATTTTTAAGGATTTTTCCCAATTTCCCCCAATTTCCCCCCAATTTCCCCCATTTCTCCATTGAGACTTTTGGGATTTTCCCCCTTTTTTGGGATTTTTCCCCACTTTTTTGGGAATTTTCCCAATTTTCCCCATTAAATTTTTGGGATTTCCCATTTTTTTAGGATTTTCCCCAATTTCCCACAATTTCTCCATTGGGATGTTGGGATTTTCCCCCTTTTTTTAGGGATTTTTCCCCATTTTTTGGGAATTTTTCCCCCTTTTTTTTTTGGCATTTTTTCCCAATTTTCCCCATTAAATTTTTGGGATTTCCCATTTTTTTTTAGGATTTTTCCCAATTTCCCTCAATTTTCCCCCAGTTTCCCCCATTTCTCCATTGAATTTTTTGGGATTTTCCCCCTTTTTTTGGGATTTTTTCCCCCATTTTTGGGATTTTTTTCCCCCTTTTTTTGGGATTTTTCCCAATTTTCCCCATTAAATTTTTGGGATTTCCCATTTTTTTTTAGGATTTTTCCCAATTTCCCCCCATTTTCCCCCATTTCTCCACTGAGATTTTGGGATTTTTCCCCCCTTTTCTTGGGATTTTTCCCAATTTCTCCCATGAAATTTGAGGATTTTCCCTTTTTTTTTTTAGGATTTTTCCCAATTCCCCCATTAAATTTTTGGGATTTCCCATTTTTTTTAGGATTTTGCCAATTTCCCCAATTTCTCCATTGAGATTTTGGGATTTTCCCCCCTTTTTTTGGGATTTTTTCCCCCATTTTTGGGATTTTTCCCCCATTTTTTTGGCATTTTTTTCCCAATTTTCCCCATTAAATTTTAGGATTTTCCCATTTTTTAGGATTTTGGCCAGTTTCCCCTCAATTTCCTCCATTTCTCCATTGAGGTTTTTGGGGTTTTCCACCCTTTTTTTGGGATTTTCCCCCCCTTTTTTGGGATTTTCCCAATTTCCCCATTAAATTTTTTGGGATTTCCCAATTTTCAGGATTTTTCCCAATTTCCCCCATTTCTCCCATTGAGTTTTTTGGGATTTTCCCACATTTTTTCATTGAGCTATTTGGGATTTTCCCCCCCTTTTTGGGGGATTTTTGACCATTTTCCCCATTAAATTTTTAGGATTTCCCTTTTTTTTTTTTAGGATTTTGCCCAATTTCTCCCCAATTTCTCCCCAATTTTCCCCCAATTTTCCCCATTTCTCCATTCATTTTTTTTGGATTTTCCCCTTTTTCAGGCATTTCCCCCCATTTTTTTGGAATTTCCCAATTTCCCCCATTAAATTTTTGGGATTTCCCATTTTTTTTTTGTATTTTGCCCAATTTCCCCCCATTTTTCCCATTGAGATTTTTGGGATTTTCCCCCATTTTTGGGGAATTTCTCCAATTTTCCCCATTCTTTTTTGGGATTCCCCCATTAAAGTTTTGGGATTTCCCATTTTTTAGGATTTTGCCCAATTTCCCCCAATTTCCCCCAATTTCTCCATTGAGTTTTTTGGGATTTTCCCCCTTTTTTGGGGATTTTCCCCTATTTTTTTGGGATTTTTTCCCAATTTCCCCATTAAATTTTTGGGATTTCCCTTTCTTTTAGGATTTTGCCCAATTTCCCCCATTTCTCCATTGAGTTTTTTGGGATTTTCCCCCCTTTTTTTGGGATTTTTTCCCCCATTTTTCGGGATTTTTTTCCCAATTTTCCCCATCAAATTTTTGGGATTTTCCTTTTATTTCTAGGATTTTCAGGGATTTTCCCAATTTTCCCCATAAAATTTTAGGATTTTCCCTTTTTTTTAGGATTTTGCCCAATTTCCCTCCATTTTTCTCCCATTTCTCCATTGACTTTTTTGGGATTTTCTCCCATTTTTTGGGATTTTTTTCCCAATTTTCCCCATTCTTTTTTGGGATTCCCACATTAAATTTTTGGCATTTCCCATTTTTTGGGTATTTTTCCCAATTTTTCCCCTTTCCCCCCCTTTTCTCCATTGAATTTTTTGGGATTTTCCCCCTTTTTTTTGGGATTTTTTCCCCATTTTTTGGGATTTTTTCCCCCATTTTTTGGGATTTTTTCCCAATTTCCCCCATTAAATTTTTGGGATTTCCCATTTTTTTTTAGGATTTTCTCCTTTTTTTTTGCATTTTGCCCGATTTTTCCCATTTTCCCCCCATTCTCCATTGAATTTTTTGGGATTTTCCCCCTTTTTTTGGGATTTTTTCCCCCATTTTTTGGGATTTTTTCCCCATTTTTTGGGATTTTTTCCCAATTCTCCCCATTACATTTTTGAGATTTCCCATTTTTTTTTTGGATTTTCCCATTTTTTTTCGGATTTTTCCCAATTTTCCCCGTTTTCCCCCCATTTCTCCATTGAATTTTTTGGGATTTTCCCCCTTTTTTTGGGATTTTCCCCCCATTTTTTTGGGATTTTTTCCCAATTCTCCCCATTACATTTTTGAGATTTCCCATTTTTTTTCAGATTTTCCCATTTTTTCCGGATTTTTCCCAATTTTCCCCGTTTTCCCCCCGTTTCTCCATTGAATTTTTTGGGATTTTCCCCCTTTTATTGGAATTTTCTCCCCCATTTTTTGGGATTTTCCCCCCATTTTTTTGGGAATTTTCCCCAATTCTCCCCATTAAATTTTTGAGATTTCCCATTTTTTTTCAGATTTTTCCCAATTTTCCCCGTTTTCCCCCCATTTCTCCATTTAATTTTTTGGGATTTTCCCCCTTTTTTTGGGATTTTCCCCCATTTTTGGGGATTTTTTCCCCCTTTTTTTGGGATTTTTTCCCAATTCTCCCCATTACATTTTTGAGATTTCCCATTTTTTTTTTGGATTTTCCCATTTTTTTTCGGATTTTTCCCAATTTTCCCCGTTTTCCCCCCGTTTCTCCATTGAATTTTTTGGGATTTTCCCCCTTTTATTGGAATTTTCTCCCCCATTTTTTGGGATTTTCCCCCCATTTTTTTGGGATTTTTTCCCAATTCTCCCCATTACATTTTTGAGATTTCCCATTTTTTTTCGGATTTTCCCATTTTTTGGTATTTTTCCCAATTTTGCCCGTTTTCCCCCCGTTTCTCCATTGAGTTTTTTGGGATTTTCCCCCCTTTTTTTGGGATTTTCCCCCCTTTTTTTGGGATTTTTCCCCCATTTTTTGGGATTTTCCCCCATTTTTTGGGATTTTTTCCCAATTTCCCCCATTAAATTTTTGAGATTTCCCATTTTTTTTCGGATTTTCCCATTTTTTCCGGATTTTTCCCAATTTTTCCCCTTTCCCCCCCGTTTCTCCATTGAGTTTTTTGGGATTTTCCCCCTTTTATTGGAATTTTCTCCCCCATTTTTTGGGATTTTCCCCCCATTTTTTTGGGAATTTTTCCCAATTCTCCCCATTACATTTTTGGGATTTCCCTTTTTTTTTTTGGATTTTCCCCTTTTTTTTCGGATTTTTCCCAATTTTCCCCGTTTTCCCCCCATTTCTCCATTGAATTTTTTGGGATTTTCCCCCATTTTTTGGGATTTTTTCCCCATTTTTTGGGATTTTTCCCAATTTCCCCCACTAAATTTTTGAGATTTCCCATTTTTTTTCAGATTTTCCCATTTTTTGTGTATTTTTCCCAATTTTCCCCATTTTCCCCCCATTTCTCCATTGAATTTTTTGGGATTTTCCCCCTTTTTTTGGGATTTTTTCCCCCATTTTTTGGGATTTTTTCCCCATTTTTTGGGATTTTTTCCCAATTCTCCCCATTACATTTTTGAGATTTCCCATTTTTTTTTTGGATTTTCCCATTTTTTTTCGGATTTTTCCCAATTTTCCCCGTTTTCCCCCCATTTCTCCATTGAATTTTTTGGGATTTTCCCCCTTTTTTTGGGATTTTTTCCCCATTTTTTGGGAATTTTTTCCCCTTTTTTTTTGGCATTTTTTCCCAATTTTCCCCATTAAATTTTTGGGATTTCCCATTTTTTTTTCGGATTTTCCCATTTTTTCCGGATTTTTCCCAATTTCCCCCCAATTTCCCCCATTTCTCCATTGAGTTTTTTGGGATTTTCTCCCATTTTTTGGGATTTTCCCCCATTTTTTGGGATTTTTTCCCATTTTCCCCATTAAATTTTTGGGATTTCCCATTTTTAAAGGATTTTTCCCAATTTCCCCCAATTTCCCCCCAATTTCCCCCATTTCTCCATTGAGTTTTTTGGGATTTTCCCCCTTTTTTTGGGATTTTTTCCCCATTTTTTGGGATTTTTTCCCAATTCACCCATTAAATTTTTGGGATTTCCCATTTTTTTTAGGATTTTCCCTTTTTTTGGTATTTTTCCCAATTTTGCCTTTTTTCCCCCCATTTCTCCATTGAATTTTTCGGGATTTTCCCCCATTTTTTGGGATTTTTCCCCCATTTTTTGGGATTTTTTCCCAGTTTCCCCCATTACATTTTTGAGATTTCCCATTTTTTTTCAGATTTTCCCATTTTTTTGGTATTTTTCCCAATTTTCCCCGTTTTCCCCCCATTTCTCACGGGTTCCAGCACGGGGCTGACCAGCAGCCCCTCCCCCCACAGGAACTGCCGGTCAATGTCCCACGTCGTCCTGTCCTCCACAAACCTGCGCAAAAAAACCAAAATTTTGGGCAAATCCCGCAAAAAAATCATCCAAATTATCAATAAATATAAAATATTAATTTAAAATAATGAATAAAATAAGGAGGATTTTTAAAAGGCAAATTTCTGCTCCAAAAAGGCGATTTTTGGGCTCAAAAAAGGCGATTTTTGGGCTGGAAAATGAGGATTTTTTGGGAGAAAAAATGGCGATTTTTGGGTAAAGAATTGGCGATTTTGGGGTGAAAAATGTGATTTTTTTTTGCCCATAAAAGCAGATTTTGGGCTGAAAAAAGGCGATTTTTGGGCTCGTAAAAAGGCAATCGATGCCCCACGTCGTCCTGTCCTCCACAAACCTGCGCAAAAAAACCAAAATTTTGGGCAAATCCCGCAAAAAAATCATCCCAATTATCCATAAAAATAAAATATTCATTTAAAATAATGAATAAAATAACGAGGATTTTAAAAAACCAAATTTCTGCTCCAAAAAGGCGATTTTTGGGGTGAAAAAAGGCGATTTTTGGGCTGGAAAATGAGGATTTTTTGGGAGAAAAAATGGCGATTTTTGGGTAAAGAATTGGCGATTTTGGGGTGAAAAATGTGATTTTTTTTTTGCCCATAAAAGCAGATTTTGGGCTGAAAAAAGGTGATTTTTGGGCTCGAAAAAAAGGCAATTTTGGGGTGAATTTGGGGTGACGAAATGGAGATTTTGGGGTGAAAAGAGGCGATTTTGGGGCCCAAAAAATGAAATTTTGGGGTGACTTTTTGGGGTGAAAAATGGTGATTTTTAAGGGTTCAAAAAAGGCGATTTTGGGCAAATCCCACCGAAAAATCATCCCAATTATCATTAAAAATAAAATATTAATTTAAAATAATGAATAAAATAAGGAGGATTTTAAAAAGGCAAATTTCTGCTCCCAAAAGGCGATTTTTGGGGTGAAAAAAGGCGATTTTTGGGCTGGAAAATGAGAATTTTTGGGGGGAAAAATGGTGATTTTTGGGTAAAAAATTGGCAATTTTGGGGTGAAAAATGTGATTTTTGTTTTGCCCATAAAAGGAGATTTTGGGCTGAAAAAAGGCGATTTTTGGGCTCGAAAAAAAGGCAATTTTGGGGTGAATTTGGGGTGACGAAATGGAGATTTTGGGGTGAAAAGAGGCGATTTTGGGGGTGGAAAATGAGAATTTTTGGGGGGAAAAAAGGCGATTTTTGGGCTGGAAAATGAGGATTTTTTGGGGGAAAAAATGGTGATTTTTGGGTAAAAAATTGGCAATTTTGGGGTGAAAAATGTGATTTTTGTTTTGCCCATAAAAGCAGATTTTGGGCTGAAAAAAGGCGATTTTTGGGCTCGTAAAAAGGCAATCGATGCCCCACGTCGTCCTGTCCTCCACAAACCTGCGCAAAAAAAGCAAAATTTTGGGCAAATCCCACAGAAAAATCATCCAAATTATCAATAAAAATAAAATATTCATTAAAAATACTGAATAAAATAAGGAGGATTTTAAAAAGGCAAATTTCTGCTCCAAAAAGGCGATTTTTGGGGTGAAAAAAGGCGATTTTTGGGCTGGAAAATGAGGATTTTTTGGGAGAAAAAATGGCGATTTTTGGGTAAAAAATTGGCGATTTTGGGGTGAAAAATGTGATTTTTGTTTTGCCCATAAAAGCAGATTTTGGGCTGAAAAAAGGTGATTTTTGGGCTCGAAAAAAAGGCAATTTTGGGGTGAATTTGGGGTGACGAAATGGAGATTTTGGGGTGAAAAGAGGCGATTTTGGGGCCCAAAAAATGAAATTTTGGGGTGACTTTTTGGGGTGAAAAATGGTGATTTTTAAGGGTTCAAAAAAGGCGATTTTGGGCAAATCCCACCGAAAAATCATCCAAATTATCAATAAAAATAAAATATTCATTAAAAATAATGAATAAAATAAGGAGGATTTTTAAAAGGCAAATTTCTGCTCCAAAAAGGCGATTTTTGGGGTGAAAAAAGGCGATTTTTGGGCTGGAAAATGAGGATTTTTGGGGCAAAAATATGTGATTTTTGGGCTGGAAAATGAGGATTTTTTGGGAGAAAAAATGGTGATTTTTGGGTAAAGAATTGGCGATTTTGGGGTGAAAAATGTGATTTTTTTTTTGCCCATAAAAGCAGATTTTGGGCTGAAAAAAGGCGATTTTTGGGCTCGAAGAAAAGCAATCGATGCCTCACGTCGTCCTGTCCTCCACAAACCTGCGCAAAAAATCCGAATTTTGGGCAAATCCCGCAAAAAAATCATCCCAATTATCAATAAAAATAAAATATTAATTTAAAATAATGAATAAAATAAGGAGGATTTTTAAAAGGCAAATTTCTGCTCCAAAAAGGCGATTTTTGGGGTGAAAAAAGGCGATTTTTGGGGTGAAAAAAGGCGATTTTTGGGCTGGAAAATGAGGATTTTTTGGGAGAAAAAAATGGTGATTTTTGGGTAAAGAATTGGCGATTTTGGGGTGAAAAATGTGATTTTTTTTTTGCCCATAAAGGGGGATTTTGGAGCTGAAAAAGAGACGATTTAGGGCTCAAAAAAGGCGATTTTTAGGCTTGAAAAAAAGGCAATTTTGGGGTGAATTTGGGGTGACGAAATGGAGATTTTGGGGTGAAAAGAGGCGATTTTGGGGCCCCAAAAATGGTGATTTTTGGGCATGAAAAGAGGCGATTTTGGGGTGAAAAATGATCATTTTGAGAGTGAGAAGCGGCGATGTTGGGCTCCAAAAAGGTGATTTTTTGGGGTGACAAAAGGGCAATTTTGGGGTTGAAAAAAGGGAATTTTTGGGCCCAAAAAGAGGCGATTTTGGGATGAAAAAAGCCAATTTTTGGGGTGACAAAAGGGCAATTTGGGGGTGAAAATTGTGATTTTGGGGTCAAAAAAAGGCGAGTTTTGAGCCTGAAAAGAGGCAGTTTTGGGACATAAAAAGAGGCGATTTTGGGGTGAAAAAAGGAAATTTTGGGGTGACAAAAGGGCAATTCTGGGGTGAAAATGGAGTGAAAAAGGGCAATTTTGGGGTGGAAAAACCTCAATTTCAGGGTGGAAAAAGGGGATTTTTGAGGTGAATTTGGGGTGAAAAAAGGTGATTCTGGGGCGCGAGAAAAAGGCGATTTTGGGCTGGAAAATGAAGATTTTAGGGTGAAAAATGGCGATTTTTGCATGAAAAATGTGATTTTTTTTCCCCAAAAAGGCAATTTTGGGGTGAAAAGCGGCGATTTTGGGGCTCACTGGTGCAGCAGGGGCAGGGAGGGATTTTGGGGTGAAAAATTCAATTTTTGGGGCCCGAAAAGAGGCGATTTTGGGTGAAAAAAGGAGATTTTTGAGGTGAATTTTGGGCGAAAAGAGGCGACTCTGGGGTGAAAAATGCTGATTTTTTGGGTGAAAAAAAGGCAATTTTAGGGTGAAAAATGGCGATTTTTGCGGGAAAAATGTGATTTTTTTTGCCAAAACGGTAATTTTGGGGTGAAAAGCGGCGATTTTGGGGCTCACTGGTGCAGCAGGGGCAGGGAGGGATTTTGGGGTGAAAAATTTCAATTTTTGGGGCCTGAAAAGAGGCGATTTTGGGATGAAAAAAGTTGATTTTTAGGGTGACAAAAGGGCGATTTTGAGGTGGGAAAAGGCAATTTTAGGGCTGAAAAACGGCGATTTTGGGGCCTGAAAAGAGGCGATTTTGGGGTGGGAAGTGACGATTTTGAGGGTGACCGAAGGGCAATTTTGGGGTGAAAAATGGCGATTTTGGGGTGGATTTGGGGTGACAAAATGGCGATTTTGGGGTGACAAAATGTTGTGTTTTGGGGTTGGAAAGGGGGATTTTGGGGTGAAAAGAGGGCATTTCTGAGGTGAGTTTGGGGTGAATAAAAGGCGATTCTGGGGAGAAAAACGCTGATTTTTTGGGTGAAAAAAAGGCAATTTTAGGGTAAAAAATGGCGATTTTTGCACAAAAAATGCGATTTTTTTCCCCTAAAATGGGGATTTTGGGGTACCAAAGGCGATTTTGGGGTGAAAAGCGGCGATTTCGGGGCTCACTGGTGCAGCAGGGGCAGGGAGGGATTTTGGGGTGAAAAATTCAATTTTTGGGGCCCGAAAAACGCAATTTTGGGGCCTGAAAGGAGGCAATTTTTGGGTGAAAAAAGGGGATTTTTGAGGTGAATTTTGGGCGAAAAGAGGCGACTCTGGGGTGAAAAATGCTGATTTTTTGGGTGAAAAAAAGGCAATTTTAGGGTGAAAAAAGGCGATTTTTGCGTGAAAAATGTGATTTTTTTTGCCAAAATGGTAATTTTGGGGTGAAAAGCGGCGATTTCGGGGCTCACTGGTGCAGCAGGGGCCGCACGACGGTGTCGCCGTGGGCGTGGGCGCGGAACATCAGCGAGTAGAGCGTGGGCAGCAGGCGGTAGCGCAGCTCCAGAACGCGCCGGGACAGCGCCGCGAACGTGGAGTTCCAGGCCAGCGGGTCCTGGCGCTGGAATGGGGAAAAAAACCGAGATTTTGGTTAAATAGGGAAAAAATGACAATTTTTGATAATTGAACATTTGAGGTTTTGGTTAATTGGGTCATTAATTGAGTCATTAATTGGATAATCTGGCACCCGGACAGGGACGCGAACGTGGAGTTCCAGGCCACCGGGTCCTGGCGCTGGAATGGGGAAAAAAACGAGATTTTGGTTAAATAGGGAAAAAATTGAATTTTGAGTCATTGGGTTAAAATGGGGATTTTGGGTCATGGGGTGAAAAATCCCAATTTTGGGTTATGGGGAAAAATTGATGATTTTGGGTCATTGGGGGAAAATGGAGGGTTTGGGGTTTGGGGTGAGAAATGGCGATTTTGGGGTTTGGGGTGAAAAACGGGGATTTGGGGTCATTGGGTCATGAATGGGGTCATTAATTGTGTAATTAACGGGGTCATTAATTGCTAATTGGGAAGCTGTTGGTGCCGGGACAGCGACACAAAGGTGGAGTTCCAGCCCAGCGGGTCCTGGCGCTGGAATGGGGCGAAAAACCGAGATTTTGGTTAAAAAGGGAAAAAATTGAATTTTGGGATAATTGAACATTTGAGGTTTTGGTTAATTGAGTCATTAATTGAGTCATTAATTGAGTCATTAATTGGATAATCTGGCACCGGGACAGCGACACAAAGGTGGAGTTCCAGGCCAGCGGGTCCTGGCGCTGGAATGGGGAAAAAAACCGAGATTTTGGTTAAATAGGGAAAAAATTGAATTTTGAGTCATTGGGTGAAAATGGGGATTTTGGGTCATTGGGGGAAAAAATCGAATTTTGAGTAATTGGGTGAAAAATGAAGGGTTTGGGGTTTGGGTGGAGAAATGGGGATTTTGGGGTTTGGGTTTAAAAACGGGGATTTTGGGTCATTGGGGTGAAAAAATTGAATTTTGAGAAATTGGGTGAAAATGGGGATTTTGGGTCATTGGGGTGAAAAAATTGAATTTTGAGTCATTGGGTGAAAATGGGGATTTTGGGTCATGGGGTGAAAAATGGGGATTTTGGGTTATGGGGGAAAAATTGATGATTTTGGGTCATTGGGGGAAAATGGAGGGTTTGGGGTTTGGGGTGAGAAATGGCGATTTTGGGTTTTGGGGTGAAAAACGGGGATTTGGGGTCATTGAGTCATGAATGGGGTCATTAATTGGGTAATTAACGGGGTCATTAATTGCTAATTGGGAAGCTGTTGGTGCCGGGACAGCGACACAAAGGTGGAGTTCCAGGCCAGCGGGTCCTGGCGCTGAAATGGGGAAAAAAACGAGATTTTGGTTAAATAGGGAAAAAATTGAATTTTGGGATAATTGAACATTTGAGGTTTTGGTTAATTGAGTCATTAATTGAGTCATTAATTGGATAATCTGGCACCGGGACAGCGACACAAAGGTGGAGTTCCAGGCCAGCGGGTCCTGGCACTGGAATGGGGCGAAAAAACGAGATTTTGGTTAAATAGGGAAAAAATTGAATTTTGGGATAATTGAACATTCGGGGTTTTGGTTAATTGAGTCATTAATTGGGTCATTAATTGAGTCATTAATTGGATAATCTGGCACCAGGACAGCGACACAAAGGTGGAGTTCCAGCCCAGCGGGTCCTGGCGCTGGAATGGGGAAAAAAACCGAGATTTTGGTTAAATAGGGAAAAATTGAATTTTGAGAAATTGGGTTAAAAATGGGGATTTTGGGTCATTGGGGGAAAATGGAAAGTTTGGATTTTGGGGGGAAAAATGGAGGGTTTGGGTCATGGGGTGGAAAATGGCAATTTTGGGTTATGGGGTGAAAAATGGGGATTTTGGGTCATTGGGGTGAAAAAATTGAATTTTGAGTCATTGGGTTAAAATGGGGATTTTGGGTCATTGGGTGAAAAATGGCAATTTTGGGTTATGGGGAAAAATTGATGATTTTGGGTCATTGGGGGAAAATGGAGGGTTTGGGGTTTGGGGTGAGAAATGGCGATTTTGGGGTTTGGGGTGAAAAACGGGGATTTGGGGTCATTGGGTCATCAATGGGGTCATTAATTGGGTCATTAACGGGGTCATTAATTGCTAATTGGGAAGCTGTTGGTGCCGGGACAGCGACACAAAGGTGGAGTTCCAGGCCAGCGGGTCCTGGCGCTGGAATGGGGAAAAAAAACGAGATTTTGGTTAAATAGGGAAAAAATTGAATTTTGAGTCATTGGGTGAAAATTGATGATTTTGGGTCATTGGGGGAAAAAATCGAATTTTGAGTAATTGGGTGAAAAATGAAGGGTTTGGGGTTTGGGTGAAGAAATGGGGATTTTGGGGTTTGGGGTTAAAAATGGGGATTTTGGGTCATTGGGGTGAAAAAATTGAATTTTGAGTCATTGGGTGAAAATGGGGATTTTGGGTCATGGGGTGAAAAATCCCAATTTTGGGTTATGGGTGAAAATTGATGATTTTGGGTCATTGGGGGAAAATGGAGGGTTTGGGGTTTGGGGTGAGAAATGGCGATTTTGGGGTTTGGGGTGAAAAACGGGGATTTGGGGTCATTGGGTGATGAATGGGGTCATTAATTGGGTCATTAATGGGGTCATTAATTGCTAATTGGGAAGCTGTTGGTGCCGGGACAGCGACACAAAGGTGGAGTTCCAGGCCACCGGGTCCTGGCGCTGGAATGGGGAGAAAAATCGAGATTTTGGTTAAATAGGGAAAAAATTGAATTTTGGGATAATAGAACATTCGAGGTTTTGGTTAATTGGGTCATTAATTGAGTCATTAATTGAGTCATTAATTGGATAATCTGGCACCGGGACAGCGACACAAAGGTGGAGTTCCAGGCCAGCGGGTCCTGGCGCTGGAATGGGGCAAAAAAACGAGATTTTGGTTAAATAGGGAAAAAATTGAATTTTGAGTAATTGGGTTAAAAATGGGGATTTTGGGTCATTGGGGGAAAAAATCGAATTTTGAGTAATTGGGTGAAAAATGAAGGGTTTGGGGTTTGGGTGCAGAAATGGGGATTTTGGGGTTTGGGTTTAAAAATGGGGATTTTGGGTCATTGGGGTGAAAAAATTGAATTTTGAGAAATTGGGTGAAAATGGGGATTTTGGGTCATGGGGTGAAAAATGGCAATTTTGGGTTATGGGGTGAAAAATGGGGATTTTGGGTCATTGGGGGAAAATGGAGGGTTTGGGGTTTGGGGTGAGAAATGGCGATTTTGGGGTTTGGGGGTGAAAAACGGGGATTTGGGGTCATTGGGTGATGAATGGGGTCATTAATTGGGTAATTAACGGGGTCATTAATTGCTAATTGGGGAATCTTGCACCAGGACAGCGACACAAATGGGGAGTTCCAGGCCAGCGGGTCCTGGCGCTGGAATGGGGAAAAAAAACGAGATTTTGGTTAAATAGGGAAAAAATTGAATTTTGGGATAATTGAACATTCGAGGTTTTGGTTAATTGGGTCATTAATTGCTAATTGGATAATCTGGCGCCGGGACAGCGACACAAAGGTGGAGTTCCAGGCCAGCGGGTCCTGGCGCTGAAATGGGGCGAAAAAACGAGATTTTGGTTAAATAGGGAAAAATTGAATTTTGAGTAATTGGGTTAAAAATGGGGATTTTGGGTCATTGGGGGAAAAAATCGAATTTTGAGTAATTGGGTGAAAAATGAAGGGTTTGGGGTTTGGGTGCAGAAATGGGGATTTTGGGGTTTGGGTTTAAAAACGGGGATTTTGGGTCATTGGGGTGAAAAAATTGAATTTTGAGAAATTGGGTTAAAATGGGGATTTTGGGTCATGGGGTGAAAAATCCCAATTTTGGGTTATGGGTGAAAATTGATAATTTTGGGTCATTGGGGGAAAATGGAGGGTTTGGGGTTTGGGGTGAGAAATGGCGATTTTGGGGTTTGGGGTGAAAAACGGGGATTTGGGGTCATTGGGTCATGAATGGGGTCGTTAATTGTGTAATTAACGGGGTCATTAATTGCTAATTGGGAAGCTGTTGGTGCCGGGACAGCGACACAAAGGTGGAGTTCCAGGCCAGCGGGTCCTGGCGCTGGAATGGGGCGAAAAAACGAGATTTTGGTTAAATAGGGAAAAAATTGAATTTTGGGATAATTGAACATTCGGGGTTTTGGTTAATTGAGTCATTAATTGAGTCATTAATTGCTAATTGGATAATCTGGCACCGGGAGAGCAACACAAAGGTGGAGTTCCAGCCCAGCGGGTCCTGGCGCTGAAATGGGGAAAAAAACGAGATTTTGGTTAAATAGGTAAAAAATTGAATTTTGGATAATTGAACATTCGAGGTTTTGGTTAATTGAGTCATTAATTGAGTCATTAATTGGATAATCTGGCACCGGGACAGCGACACAAAGGTGGAGTTCCAGGCCAGCGGGTCCTGGCGCTGGAATGGGGTGAAAAAACGAGATTTTGGTTAAATAGGGAAAAAATTGAATTTTGGGATAATAGAACATTTGAGGTTTTGGTTAATTGGGTCATTAATTGAGTCATTAATTGGATAATCTGGCACCGGGACAGGGACACAAATGGGGAGTTCCAGCCCAGCGGGTCCTGGCGCTGAAATGGGGCGAAAAACCGAGATTTTGGGTCATTGGGGGAAAAAGAATGATTTTCAGGTTTGGAGGGGAAAAATGATGGAAAATGTATTGGCAGAATTTGGGGAAAATATGAAAAATTAAAGAAAAAAAGGGAAATAAAGAGAAAATATTAGAGAAATAATGGGAAAATACAAAAATAATGGGAAATATGGGGAAATAAAGGGAAATAAAGGGAAAATATTAGAGAAATAATGGGAAAATACAAAAATAATCGGAAATAAAGGGAAATAAAGAGAAAATATTAGGGAAATAATGGGAAACAAATTATGGGGAATAAAAGGAAAATATTGGGGGAAAGAAAGGAGAAATATGGGAAATATTGGGAAAAATTGGAAATATTGGAAATAAAGGGAAAAATACGGGAAATAAAGGGAAAATATTAAAAAATAATGGGAAAATACAAAAATAATCGGAAATATTAGGGAAATAAAGGGAAAATATTAGGGAAATAATGGGAAACAAATTATGGGGAATAAAAGGAAAATATTGGGGAAAGAAAGGAGAAATATGGGAAATATTGGGAAAAATTGGAAATCATGGGGAAATAAAGGGAAAATATGGGAAATAAAGGGAAAATATTAGAGAAATAATGGGAAAATACAAAAATAATCGGAAATAAAGGGAAATAAAGGGAAAATATTAGGGAAATAATGGGAAACAAATTAATGGGAATAAAAGGAAAATATTGGGGAAATAAAGGAGAAATATGGGAAATATTGGGAAAAATTGGAAATTAAGGAAAAAAAGGGAAAAATACGGGAAATAAAGGGAAAATATTAAAAAATAATGGGAAAATACAAAAATAATCGGAAATAAAGGGAAATAAAGGGAAAATATTAGGGAAATAACAGGAAACAAATTAATGGGAATAAAAGGAAAATATTGGGGAAATAAAGGAGAAATATGGGAAATATTGGGAAAAATTGGAAATAATGGGGAAAATAAAGGGAAAAATACGGGAAATAAAGGGAAAATATTAAAAAATAAAGGGAAAATACAAAAATAATCGGAAATATTAGGAAAATAAAGGGAAATAATGGGAAAATACAAAAATAATGGGAAATAAAGGGAAATAAAGGGAAAATATTAGAGAAATAATGGGAAAATACAAAAATAATCAGAAATATTAGGAAAATAAAGGGAAATAAAGGGAAAATATTAGGGAAATAATGAGAAACAAATCATGGGGAATAAAAGGAAAATATTGGGGAAATAAAGGAGAAATATGGGAAATATTGGGAAAAACTGGAAATTAAGGAAAAAAAGGGAAAAATACGGGAAATAAAGGGAAAATATTAGAGAAATAGTGGGAAAATACAAAAATAATGGGAAATATTAGGGAAATAAAGGGAAATAATGGGAAAATACAAAAATAACGGGAAATAAAGGGAAATAAAGGGAAAATATTAGAGAAATAATGGGAAAATACAAAAATAATCAGAAATATTAGGAAAATAAGGGAAATAAAGGGAAAATATTAGGGAAATAATGGGAAACAAATTAATGGGAATAAAAGGAAAATATTGGGGAAATAAAGGAGAAATATGGGAAAAAATTGGGAAAAATTGGAAATAATGGGGAAATAAAGGGAAAATATGGGAAAACAGGGAAAATATGAAAAAATAAAGGGAAAATAGAGGGAATGATGGGGGAAATAAGGGAATTCTTGTGGAAATTTGAGGGAAATAATGGGAAAAATGGGAAATAAAGGGGAAATGTGGGAAAATTAATGGGGAAATATAAAAAATAATGGGGGAAATATGGGGAAAAATGGGAAAATATTAGAACAATAAATGGAAAACATGGGGAAAATAAAGGGAAATTAATGGGAAAATATGGGAAAGAAATTACGGGGAATAAAAGGGAAATATTGGGGAAATAAATGGGAAATATGGGGGAATAAAGGGAAAAAAGGGAAAATATGGGAAAGTGAGGAAAAATATGGGGGAAATAAAGGAGAAATAAAGAGGAAAATTGGAAATATTGGGAAAATTGGAAATAAAGGGGAAAATAAAGGGAAAATATGGGGAAAATATGAGAAAAATTCTGGAAAAAATTGGGAAAAATTGGGAAATATTGGAAATAATGGGTAAGTAAAGGGGAAATATGGGGAAAAAAGGGAAAATAATGGGAAATGAAAGGGAAATAATGGGGGAAAAAGCGGATTTTGGGGAAATTTTCAGGGGGAAATGTGAATTTGGGGTGGGTTTGGCACCTTGTCGCGGTTGCCGTTGTGGTTGCGCGCGTAGGGGTAGAAGGCGCCGAGCTCCATCCAGCGGGCGCAGAGCTCGAACGACGGCTCCCCGAAAAAGCCGCAGATGTCGGCCCCGGTCTGCCCCAAAAACGGCCAAAATCACCCCAAAATGAGCCCAAAAATTCCACAAAACCCCGGCAAAAATCCCATCAAACACAGTCCAAAAATCCCATTCAAAAGGGCCCAAAGTCCCCCCAAAAATGAGATCAAAATCCCATCAGAACGAACCCAAAAAATCCCATGAAAAGCGGCAAAAAGTCCCCAAAAAACCCAGCCCAAAATCCCAAAAAATGAGCCCAAAAATCCCATAAAATCCACCCCAAAATCCCACGAAAATAAACCCCAAATTCCAAAAAAATGAGCCCCAAATCCCATAAAATCCACCCCAAAATCCCACGAGAACAAACCCCAAATTCCATCCAAGTGAGCCCCAAATTCCATCAAATCCACCCCAAAATGCCATGAAAATAACCCCCAAATCCCATCAAAATGAGCCCCAAATCCCAAAAATGAGCCCAAAAATCCATAAAATCCACCCCAAAATCCCATCAGAATAAACCCCAAATCCCATCAAAATGAGCCCAAAAATCCCATAAAAATGAGGCCCAAATCCCATAAAATCCCCCCAAAATCCCACGAGAACAAACCCCAATCCCATAAAATCCACCCAAAATCCCCATGAAATTAAACCCCAAATTCCCAAAAAAAGGAGCCCCAAATCCCATAAAATCCACCCCAAAATCCCACGAAAACAAACCCCCAATCCCATAAAATCCACCCCAAAATCCCAAAAATGAGCCCCAAATCCCATAAAATCCACCCCAAAATCCCATCAAAATGAGCCCCAAATCCCATAAAATCTACCCCAAAATCCCATAAAAATGAGCCCCCAATCCCATAAAAATAAACCTCAAAATCCCATGAAATCCACCCCAAAATCCCACGAGAACAAACATCCAAGTGAGCCCCAAATCCCATCAAAATGAGCCCCAAATCCCATAAAAATGAGCCCCAAAATCCCAAAAAATGAGCCCCAAATCCCATAAAAATGAGCCCAAAAATCCCATAAAATCCACCCCAAAATCCCATTAAAATGAGCTCCAAATCCCATAAAAATAAACCCCAAAACCCCATGAAAATAACCCCCAAATTCTATAAAATCCACCCCAAAATCCCATAAAAATGAGCCCCAAATCCCATAAAAATAAACCCCAAATCCCATCAAATCCACCCCAAAATCCCATAAAAATAAACCCCAAAATCCCATGAAATCCACCCCAAAATCCCACGAGAACAAACCCCAAATTCCATCCAAGTGAGCCCCAAATCCCATCAAAATGAGCCCCAAATCCCATAAAATCCACCCCAAAATCCCAAAAAATGAGCCCCAAATCCCATAAAATCCACCCCCAAATCCCATCAAAATAAACCCCAAATCCCATAAAATCCACCCCAAAATCCCACGAAAATAAACCACAAATTCCATAAAAATGAGCCCCAAATCCCAAAAAATGAGCCCAAAAATCCCATAAAATCCACTCCAAAACACCACGAAAATAAACCCCAAATCCCATCAAAATGACCCCAAAAATCCCAAAAAAAGGAGCCAAAAATCCAAAAACCAATGAGTCCAAAAATCCCAAAAACTCCACCCCAAAATCCCATGAAAGTAAACCTCAAATCCCATCAAAATGTGCCTAAAATCCCATAAAATCCACCCCAAATCCCACGAAAATAAACCCCAAATTCCATCCAAGTGAGCCCCAAATTCCATCAAATCCACCCCAAAATGCCATGAAAATAACCCCCAAATCCCATAAAAATGAGCCCAAAAATCCCATAAAAATAAGCCTAAAATCCCATAAAATCCACCCCAAAATCCCATGAAAATAAACCCCAAATCCCATAAAAATCAGCCCCATATCCCATAAAAATGAGCCCCAAATCCCATCAAATCCACCCCAAAATGCCATGAAAATAACCCCAAATTCCATAAAATGAGCCCCAAATTCCATCAGAATGAGTCCAAAAATCCCAAAAAATGAGCCCAAAAATCCCATAAAATCCACTCCAAAATCCCATGAAAATAAACCCCAAAATCCCATAAAAATAAACCCCAAATCCCATAAAATCCACCCCAAAATCCCATCAAATCCACCCTAAAATCCCAAAATCGAGCCCCAATTCCCATAAAAATAAACCCCAAATCCCATAAAATTCACCCCAAAATCCCATGAAAATAAACCCCAAATTCCACAAAAATGAGCCCAAAAATCCCAAAAAATGAGCCCAAAAATCCCAAAAAATGAGCACAAAAATCCTAAAAATGAGCCCAAAAATCCCATAAAATCCACTCCAAAATCCCATGAAATTAAACCCCAAATTCCATAAAAATGAGCCCCAAATCCCAAACTAATGAGCGCAGAAATCCCATAAAATCCACCCCAAAACACCACGAAAATAAACCCCAAATCCCATCAAAATGAGCCCAAAAATCCCATCAAAATAAACCCCAAATTCCATCAAAATGAGCCCAAAAATCCCAAAAAAAGGAGCCAAAAATCCCAAACCAATGAGTCCAAAAATCCCAAAAACTCCACCCCAAAATCCCATGAAAGTAAACCTCAAATCCCATCAAAATGAGCCCCAAATCCCATCAAAATGAGGGAAAAATCCCATAAAATCCACCCCAAAATCCCACGAAAATAAACCCCAAATTCCAAAAAAATGAGCCCCAAATCCCATAAAATCCACCCCAAAATCCCACGAGAACAAACCCCAAATTCCATCCAAGTGAGCCCCAAATTCCATCAAATCCACCCCAAAATGCCATGAAAATAACCCCCAAATCCCATAAAAATGAGCCCAAAAATCCCATGAAAATAAACCCCAAATCCCATAAAATCCACCCCAAAATCCCATGAAAATAAACCCCAAATCCCATAAAAATCAGCCCCATATCCCATAAAAATGAGCCCCAAATCCCATCAAATCCACCCCAAAATGCCATGAAAATAACCCCAAATTCCATAAAATGAGCCCCAAATTCCATCAGAATGAGTCCAAAAATCCCAAAAAATGAGCCCAAAAATCCCATAAAATCCACTCCAAAATCCCATGAAAATAAACCCCAAAATCCCATAAAAATAAACCCCAAATCCCATAAAATCCACCCCAAAACCCCATCAAATCCACCCTAAAATCCCAAAATCGAGCCCCAATTCCCATAAAACTAAACCCCCAATCCCATAAAATCCACCCCAAAATCCCATGAAATTAAACCCCAAATTCCATCAAAATGAGCCCCAAATCCCATAAAATCCACCCCAAAACCCCATAAAATCCACTCCAAAATCCCATGAAAATAAACCCCAATCCCATAAAATCCACCCCAAAATCCCATAAAACTAAACCCCCAATCCCATAAAATCCACCCCAAAATCCCATAAAAATAAACCCCAAATCCCATCAAAATGAGCCCAAAAATCCCAAAAAAAGGAGCCAAAAAGTCCCATAAAATCCACCCCAAAACCCCATAAAAATAAACCCCAATCCCATAAAATCCACCCCAAAATACCACGAGAACAAACCCCAAATCCCATCAAAATGACCCCAAAAATCCCATCAAAATAAACCCCAAATCCCATCAAAATGTGCCTAAAATCCCATAAAATCCACCCCAAAGCCCCATGAAAACAAACCCCAAATTCCATAAAAATGAGCCCAAAAATCCCAAAAAATGAGCCCCAAATTCCATCAAAACAAACCCCCAATCCCATAAAATCCACCCCAAAATCCCATGAAAATAAACCCCAAAAATCCCAAAAAATGAGCCCAAAAATCCCATAAAATCCCATGAAAATAAACCCCAAATCCCCTAAAAATGAGCCCAAAATGGAATTTCCCAAAAAAAACCACAAATATTGATCCCAAAACCACCAAAATTCCCCTAAAAATGAGACCAAAATTGGGAATTTCCCAAAAACCCCACAAATGTTGATTCCAAAAACATCAAAATTCCCATAAAAATGAGGCCAAAATTGGGAATTTCCCAAAAAACCCCACAAAATTCAACCACAAAACATCAAAATTCCCCTAAAAATGAGGCCAAAATTGGGAATTTCCCAAAAAACCCACAAATATTGATCCCAAAACCACCAAAATTCCCCTAAAAATGAGGCCAAAATTGGGAATTTCCCCACAAACCCCACAAATGTTGATCCCAAAACCACCAAAATTCCCCTAAAAATGAGACCAAAATTGGGAATTTCCCAAAAACCCCACAAAATTCAACCCCAAAACCACCAAAATTCCCCTAAAAATGAGGCCAAATCCCCTAAAAATGAGGACAAAATTGGGAATTTCCCAAAAACCCCACAAATGTTGATCCCAAAACCACCAAAATTCCCCTAAAAATGAGCCCAAAATTGGGAATTTCTCAAAAACCCCACAAAATTCAACCCCAAAACCACCAAAATTCCCATAAAAATGAGGCCAAAATTGGGAATTTCCCAAAAACCCCACAAATATTGATCCCAAAACCACCAAAAATCCCATAAAAATGAGACCAAAATTGGGAATTTCTCAAAAACCCCACAAATGTTGATCCCAAAACACCAAAATTCCCATAAAAATGAGACCAAAATTGGGAATTTCTCAAAAAACCCACAAAATTCAACCACAAAACATCAAAAATCTCCTAAAAATGAGGCCAAAATTGGGAATTTCCCAAAACCCCCACAAAATTCAACCCCAAAACCACCAAAATTCCCCTAAAAATGAGGCCAAAATTGGGAATTTCCCAAAAAACCCACAAATATTGATCCCAAAAACATCAAAATTCCCCTAAAAATGAGACAAAAATTGGGAATTTCCCAAAACCCCACAAAATTTTATCCCAAAACCACCAAAATTCCCCTAAAAATGAGACCAAAATTGGGAATTTCTCAAAAAACCCCACAAAATTCAACCCCAAAACCACCAAAATTCCCCTAAAAATGAGGCCAAAATTGGGAATTTCCCAAAGACCCCACAAATATTGATCCCAAAACACCAAAATTCCCATAAAAATGAGACCAAAATTGGGAATTTCGCAAAAACCCCACAAACGTTGATCCCAAAACCACCAAAATTCCCTTAAAAATGAGCCCAAATCCCCTAAAAATGAGCCCAAAATTGGGAATTTCCCAAAACCCCACAAAATTCAACCCCAAAACCACCAAAATTCCCATAAAAACGAGACCAAAATTGGGAATTTCGCAAAAACCCCACAAATGTTGATCCCAAAAACACCAAAATTCCCATAAAAATGAGACCAAAATTGGGAATTTCTCAAAAAACCCCACAAAATTCAACCCCAAAATCCCCTAAAAACGAGGCCAAAACTGGGAATTTCCCACAAACCCCACAAAATTCAACCCCAAAAACACCAAAATTCCCCTAAAAATGAGCCCAAAATTGGGAATTTCTCAAAACCCCCACAAATGTTGATCCCAAAACCACCAAAATTCCCCTAAAAATGAGGCCAAATCCCCTAAAAATGAGGCCAAAATTGGGAATTTCTCAAAACCCCCACAAATGTTGATCCCAAAACACCAAAATTCCCCTAAAAATGAGGCCAAAATTGGGAATTTCCCAAAAACCCCACAAAATTCAACCCCAAAATCCCCTAAAAACGAGGCCAAAATTGGGAATTTCCCAAAAACCCACAAAATTCAACCCCAAAACCACCAAAATTCCCCTAAAAATGAGCCCAAAATTGGGAATTTTCCAAAAACCCCACAAAATTCAACCCCAAAAACACCAAAATTCCCATAAAAATGAGGCCAAATCCCGTAAAAATGAGGCCAAAATTGGGAATTTCCCAAAAACCCCACAAAATTCAACCCCAAAACCACCAAAATTCCCATAAAAATGAGGCCAAAATTGGGAATTTCCCAAAAACCCCACAAAATTCAACCCCAAAACCACCAAAATTCCCCTAAAAATGAGGCCAAAATTGGGAATTTCCCACAAACCCCACAAAATTCAACCCCAAAATCCCCTAAAAACGAGGCCAAAATTGGGAATTTTGGTAAATCCCGAAGGTTGCACTCACGTAGGAGACCCCGAAGAGGCTGAAGTCCAACATCCCTGCGGGAAATCAAAGAAAAATTCACAAATTTGGGGCAAATTTGGGGCAAATTTGGTCATTTGGTCATTTCGGGGTAAATTTGGGGGCATTTGGGGGCATTTTGGGGCATTTTCAGGGGTTTTTTGGGGCATTTTGGGGTCATTTTTTGGGGAATTTTGAGGAAATTTTGGGTCATTTTTGGGTCATTTTTGGGTCATTTTTGGGTCATTTTTTGGGGAATTTTGAGGCAATTTTTGGTCATTTTGGGGTCATTTTCAGGGGTTTTTTGGGGCATTTTGGGGTCATTTTTTGGGGAATTTTTTGGGGAATTTTGAGGCAATTTTGGGTTCTTTTTTGGGCCATTTTTGGGTCATTTTTTGGGGAATTTTGAGGCAATTTTTGGTCATTTTGGGGTCATTTTCAGGGTTTTTTTGGGTCATTTTGGAAAATTTTTGGGTCATTTTTGGCTCATTTTGGGGTCATTTTTTGGGGAATTTTGAGGTCATTTTCCATCTTTTTTCGGGAGTCATTTTGGGGTCATTTTTTGGGGAATTTTGAGGAAATTTTGGGTCATTTTTGGGGCAATTTCCGGGTTGTTTTGGGTCATTTTTTGGGAATTTTGAGGAAATTTTGGGTTCTTTTTTGGGTCATTTTTGGGTCATTTTTTGGGTAATTTTGAGGCAATTTTCGGTCATTTTGGGGTCATTTTCAGGGGTTTTTTGGGGCATTTTGGGGTCATTTTTTGGGGAATTTTGAGGTAATTTTTGGTCATTTTGGGGTCATTTTCAGGGTTTTTTTGGCTCATTTTGGGGTCATTTTTTGGGGAATTTTGAGGTAATTTTCGGTTATTTTTGGGTCCTTTTCAGGTTTTTTTGGGGTCACTTTGGGTAATTTTTGGGTCATTTTGAGGGGTCATGTTTTGGGAAATTTTGAGGCAATTTTTGGTTCTTTTTGGGTCATTTTTTGGGGAATTTTGAGGTAATTTTTGGTCATTTTGGGTCATTTTTGGGGTCATGTCCGGGTTGTTTTGGGTCATTTTTTTGGGTCATTTTGAGGAAATTTTGGGTTCTTTTTTGGCTTGTTTTGGGGTCATTTTTTGGGGAATTTTGAGGCAATTTTTGGTCATTTTGGGGTCATTTTCAGGGGTTTTTTGGGGCATTTTGGGGTCATTTTTTGGGGAATTTTGAGGAAATTTTGGGTTCTTTTTTGGGTCATTTTTGGGTCATTTTTTGGGGAATTTTGAGGCAATTTTTGGTCATTTTGGGGTCATTTTCAGGGTTTTTTTGGGTCATTTTGGGGTCATTTTTTGGGGAATTTTGAGGTAATTTTCGGTTATTTTTGGGTCCTTTTCAGGTTTTTTTGGGGTCATTTTGGGTAATTTTTGGGTCATTTTGAGGGGTCATTTTTTGGGAAATTTTGAGGCAATTTTTGGTGATTTTTGGGTCATTTTCTGGTCATTTTGAGAGGTTCGAGTTTATAATTTTGAGGTAATTTTTGGTCATTTTGGGTAATTTTTGGGGCAATTTCCGGGTTGTTTTGGGTCATTTTCTGGGGAATTTTGAGGAAATTTTGGGTTCTTTTTTGGCTTGTTTTGGGGTCATTTTTTGGGGAATTTTGAGGTCATTTTCCATCTTTTTTGGGGAATTTTGAGGGGTCATTTTTTGGGGAATTTTGAGGAAATTTTGGGTCATTTTGGGTCATTTTTGGGGCAATTTCCGGGTTGTTTTGGGTCATTTTTTGGGGTATTTTGAGATCATTTTTGGTCATTTTGGGGTCATTTTTTGGGTAATTTTGAGGAAATTTTCCATCTTTTTCGGGGAGTCATTTTGAGGAGTCATTTTTTGGGGAATTTTGCGGAAATTTTGGGTCATTTTTGGGGCAATTTCCGGCTTGTTTTGGGTCATTTTTTGGGAATTTTGAGGAAATTTTGGGTTCTTTTTTGGCTTGTTTTGGGTCATTTTTTGGGGAATTTTGAGGTCATTTTTGGTCATTTTGGGGTCATTTTCAGGGTTTTTTTGGGTCATTTTGGAAAATTTTTGGGTCATTTTTGGCTCATTTTGGGGTCATTTTTTGGGGAATTTTGAGGTAATTTTTGGTCATTTTTGGGTCCTTTTCAGGTTTTTTTGGGGTCATTTTGGGTAATTTTTGGGTCATTTTGAGGGGTCACTTTTTGGGAAATTTTGAGGTAATTTTTGGTGATTTTTGGGTCATTTTCTGGTCATTTTGAGAGGTTCGAGTTTATAATTTTGAGGTAATTTTGGGTCATTTTGGGTCATTTTTGGGGCAATTTCTGGGTTGTTTTGAGTCATGTTTTGGGGAATTTTGAGGAAATTTTGGGTTCCTTTTTTGGGTCCTTTTCAAGTCTTTTTTTGGGGTCATTTTTGGTCATTTTGAGTCAATTTTGGGTCATTTTTTTTGGAATTTTGAGGAAATTTTGGGTTCTTTTTTGGGTTGTTTTGGGTCATTTTTTGGGGAATTTGGAGGTAATTTTTGATCCTTTTTGGGTCATTTTGGGGTCATTTTTTGGGGAATTTTGAGGTCATTTTTGGTCATTTTCGGTAATTTTTGGGGTCATTTCCAGGTTGTTTTGGGTCATTTTTTGGGTCATTTTGAGGACATTTTGGGTTCTTTTTGGGGTGAGAAATTGGGATTTTGGGTCTCACCCACGATAGATTTGCTCATCTGCTCCCAGGCAGGTATATAGATAATTAACTATACATTAAATTTTATGGAAAATACAGATTTTTTTTTCCTAAAAATACAGAATTTTTTGGGATAAAACCGCAGAATTTTGGGGTGAGAAATTGGGATTTTTGGTCTCACCCACGATGGATTTGCCCATCTGGTCCCAGGCAGGTATGTAGACAATTAATTTATAATTAACGATACATAAAATTATATGGAAAATACAGATTTTTTTTTCTCAAAAAATACAGATTGTTTTCTCAAAAATACAGATTTTTTTCTCAGAAATACCGATGTTTTTGGGCCAAAGTCGGATTTTTGGGGTGAGAAATTGGGATTTGGGTCTCACCCACGATGGATTTGCCCATCTGCTCCCAGGCAGGTATGTAGACAATTAATTTATAATTAACGATACATAAAATTATATGGAAAATACAGATTTTTTCTCAGAAAATACAGATATTTTTCTGAAAAATACAGATTTTTTTTCTCAAAAATACCAATTTTTTTGGGCCAAAGTCGGATTTTTGGGGTGAGAAATTGGGATTTTTGGTCTCACCCACGATGGATTTGCCCATCTGCTCCCAGGCAGGTATGTAGATAATTAATTTATAATTAACGATACATAAAATTATATGGAAAATACAGATTTTTTTTTTCTCAAAAAATACAGATTGTTTTCTCAAAAATACAGATTTTTTTCTCAAAAATACAGAGTTTTTTGGGATAAAAACCGCAGAATTTTGGGGTGAGAAATTTGGATTTTGGGTCTCACCCACAATGGATTTGCCCATCTGGTCCCAGGCAGGTATGTAGACAATTAATTTATAATTAACGATACATAAAATTATATGGAAAATACAGATTTTTTTTCTCAAAAAATACAGATTTTTTTCTCAAAAATACAGATTTTTTTCTCAGAAATACCGATGTTTTTGGGCCAAACTCGGATTTTTGGGATGAAAATTTTGGATTTTGGGTCTCACCCACGATGGATTTGCCCATCTGCTCCCAGGCAGGTATGTAGATAATTAATTTATAATTAACGATACATAAAATTATATGGAAAATACAGATTTTTTTCTCAGAAATGCCGATGTTTTTGGGCCAAACTCGGATTTTTGGGGTGAGAAATTTGGATTTTGGGTCTCACCCACGATGGATTTGCCCATCTGGTCCCAGGCCGCGGTGTTGTCGCCCAGCCAGTGCCCGGCCCAGCGGCCGCTGCCCGGGAACGTCGAGCGCGTCACCACCAGCCCGCGCTCGCCCGTCAGATTCTGCACCGCCCTGCGCCACGGGAAAGACAATTAATCGTTAATTAATTAATTAATTAATATCATTATTAGTCATCATAATAACAATAGTAATAGCAATAGGAATAGTAATAATATCGTCACCACCAGCCCGCGCTCGCCCGTCAGATTCTGCACCGCCCTGCGCCAGGGGAAAAGCAATTAATCGTTAATTAATGAATTAATTAATATCATTATTAGTCATAATAATAGCAATAGTAATAGCAATAGGAATAGTAATAATATCGTCACCACCAGGCCGCGCTTGCCCGTCAGGTTCTGCACCGCCCTGTGCCAGGGGAAACACAATTAATCATTAATTAATGAATTAATTAATTAATATCATTATTAGTCATAATAATAACAATACTAATAGTAATAGTAATAGCAATAGGAATAGTAATAATAATGTCACCACCAGCCCGCGCTCGCCCGTGAGATTCTGCACCGCCCTGCGCCAGGGGAAAAGCAATTAATCATTAATTAATTAATTAATTAATATCATTATTAGTCATAATAATAACAATACTAATAGTAATAGCAATAGGAATAGTAATAATATCGTCACCACCAGGCCGCGCTCGCCCGTCAGATTCTGCACCGCCCTGCGCGACGCGAAAGACAATTAATCGTTAATTAATTAATTAATTAATATCATTATTAGTCATAATAATAACAATACTAATAGTAATAGTAATAGCAATAGGAATAGTAATAATAATGTCACCACCAGCCCGCGCTCGCCCGTGAGATTCTGCACCGCCCTGCGCCAGGGGAAAAGCAATTAATCATTAATTAATGAATTAATTAATATTATTGTTCATAACAATACTAATAGTAAAAGTAATAGCAATAGGAATAGTAATAATAATGCCACCTTTCCAAATAATACATAATAATATATAATACAGAATATAGAACATACACAATATAGAAAATAAAATACAGAATATAGACCATGGAATATTGAATTTATAGCACGCCCCACCTGAGCGTGGGCTCGGTCTGGGCCCACCCGTACAGGCTGTGCACGTCGTAGTGGCCATTTCCAAATAATACAATAATGGTATATAATACACAATATAGGACATATAAAATATAGAATATAGAATATAAAATACAGAATATAGGCTGTAGTATATTGAGTTTATAGCACGCCCCACCTGAGCGTGGGCTCGGTCTGGGCCCACCCGTACAGGCTGTGCACGACGTAGTGGCCATTTCCAAATAATGCAATAATGATGTATAATACACAATATAGAACATATAGAATATAGAACATATAGAATATAGAATATAGAATATAGAACACAGACTATGGATTATTTAATTTATACCACGCCCCACCTGAGCGTGGGCTCGGTCTGCGCCCACCCGTACAGGCTGTGCACGTCGTAGTGGCCATTTCCAAATAATGCAATAATGATATATAATACACAATATAGAACATATAGAACATATAGAATATAGAATATAGAATATAGAATATAGAATATAGAATATAGAATATAGAATATAGAATATATAACACAGACTATGGATTATTTAATTTATACCACGCCCCACCTGAGCGTGGGCTCGGTCTGGGCCCACCCGTACAGGCTGTGCACGTCGTAGTGGCCATTTCCAAATAATGCAATAATGATATATAATACACAATATAGAACATATAGAACATATAGAATATAGAATATAGAATATAGAATATAGAATATAGAATATAGAATATAGAATATAGAATATATAACACAGACTATGGATTATTTAATTTATACCACGCCCCACCTGAGCGTGGGCTCGGTCTGGGCCCACCCGTACAGGCTGTGCACGTCGTAGTGGCCATTTCCAAATAATGCAATAATGATATATAATACACAATATAGAACATATAGAACATATAGAATATAGAATATAGAATATAGAATATAGAATATAGAATATAGAATATAGAATATATAACACAGACTATGGATTATTTAATTTATACCACGCCCCACCTGAGCGTGGGCTCGGTCTGGGCCCACCCGTACAGGCTGTGCACGTCGTAGTGGCCATTTCCAAATAATGCAATAACGATATATAATACACAATATAGAACATATAGAATATAGAATATAGAATATAGAATATAGAATATAGAATATAGAATATAAAATATAGAATATAGAATACAGACTGTAGTATATTGAGTTTATAGCACGCCCCACCTGAGCGTGGGCTTGGTCTGGGCCCACCCGTACAGGCTGTGCACGTCGTAGCGGCCATTTCCAAATAATACAACAATGATATATAATACAGAATATAGAACATACAGAATATAGAATATAGAATATAGAATATAAAATATAGAATATAGAATATAGAATATAGACTGTAGTATATTGAGTTTATAGCACGCCCCACCTGAGCGTGGGCTCGGTCTGGGCCCACCCGTACAGGCTGTGCACGTCGTAGTGGCCATTTCCAAATAATACAATAATGATATATAATACACAATATAGAACATATAGAATATAGAATATAGAATATAGAATATAGAATATAGAATATAGAATATAGAATATAGAATATAGAATATATAACACAGACTATAGTATATTGCATTTATAGCACGCCCCACCTGAGCGTGGGCTCGGTCTGGGCCCACCCATACAGGCTGTGCACGTCGTAGTGGCCATTTCCAAATAATACAATAATGGTATATAATACAGAATATAGAACATATAGAATATAGAATATAGAATACAGAATATAAGATGTAGAATATTGAATTTATACCACGCCCCACCTGAGCGTGGGCTCGGTCTGGGCCCACCCGTACAGGCTGTGCACGTCGTAGTGGCCATTTCCAAATAATGCAATAATGATATATAATACACAATATAGAACATATAGAATATAGAATATAGAATATAGAATATAAAATATAGAATATAGAATATAAAATATAGAATATAGAACACAGACTATGGATTATTTAATTTATAGCACGCCCCACCTGAGCGTGGGCTCGGTCTGGGCCCACCCGTACAGGCTGTGCACGTCGTAGTGGCCATTTCCAAATAATACAATAATGATATATAATACACAATATAGAACATATAACAGATAGAATATAGAATATAGAATATAAAATATAGAATATAGAATACAGACTATAGTATATTGAGTTTATAGCACGCCCCACCTGAGCGTGGGCTCTGTCTGGGCCCACCCGTACAGGCTTTGCACGTCGTAGTGGCCATTTCCAAATAATGCAATAATGATATATAATACACAATATAGAATATACAGAATATATAACATATAAAATACAGAATATAGGCTGTAGTATATTGAGTTTATACCACGCCCCACCTGAGCGTGGGCTCGGTCTGCGCCCACCCGTACAGGCTGTGCACGTCGTAGTGGCCATTTCCAAATAATACAACAATAATATATAATACACAATATAGAACATATAACAGATAGAATATAGAATATAGAATATAGAATATAGAATATAGAATATATAACACAGACTATTGATTATTGCATTTATAGCACGCCCCACCTGAGTGTGGGCTCGGTCTGCGCCCACCCGTGCAGGCTGTGCACGTCGTAGTGGCCATTCCCAAATAATACAATAACGATATATAATACACAATATAGAACATACAGAATATATAACATATAAAATATAGAATATAGGCTGTAGTATATTGAGTTTATATCATGCCCCACCTGAGCGTGGGCTCGGTCTGGGCCCACCCGTACAGGCTGTGCACGTCGTAGTGGCCATTCCCAAATAATGCAATAATGATATATAATACAGAATACAGAACATATAAAATATAGAATATAGAATATAGAATATAAAATATAGAATATAGAATATAGAATATAGAATATAGAATATAGAATATATAGCACAGACTATAGTATATTGAGTTTATAGCACGCCCCACCTGAGCGTGGGCTCGGTCTGTGCCCACCCGTACAGGCTGTGCACGTCGTAGTGGCCATTTCCAAATAATACATAATAATATATAATACACAATATAGAACATATAAAATGTAGAATATAGAATATAGAATATAGAATATAGAACACAGACTGTAGAATATTGAGTTTATACCATGCCCCACCTGAACGTGGGCTCGGTCTGGGCCCACCCGTACAGGCTGTGCACGTCGTAGTGGCCATTCCCAAATAATACAATAATGATATATAATACACAATATAGAACATATAACAGATAGAATATAGAATACAGAATATATAACACAGACTATGGATTATTTAATTTATACCACGCCCCACCTGAGCGTGGGCTCGGTCTGGGCCCACCCATACAGGCTGTGCACGTCGTAGTGGCCATTTCCAAATAATACAATAATGATATATAATACACAATATAGGACATATAACAGATAGAATATAGAATATAGAATATAGAACACAGACTATGGATTATTTAATTTATACCACGCCCCACCTGAGCGTGGGCTCGGTCTGGGCCCACCCGTGCAGGCTGTGCACGTCGTAGTGGCCATTTCCAAATAATGCAATAATGATGTATAATACACAATATAGAACATATAGAATATAGAACATATAGAATATAGAATATAGAATATAGAACACAGACTATGGATTATTGAATTTATACCACGCCCCACCTGAGCGTGGGCTCGGTCTGCGCCCACCCGTACAGGCTGTGCACATCGTAGTGCCCATTCCCAAATAATACAATAATAATATATAATACAGAATATAGAACATACAGAATATAGCATATAAAATATAGAATATAGAATATAGAATATAGAATATAGAATATAGAATATAGAATATAGAATATAAAATATAGAATACAGAATATAGAATATAGAACACAGACTATGGATTATTGAGTTTATAGCACGCCCCACCTGAGCGTGGGCTCGGTCTGGGCCCACCCGTACAGGCTGTGCACGTCGTAGTGGCCATTTCCAAATAATGCAATAATGATATATAATACAGAATATAGAACATATAGAATATAGCATATAAAATATAGAATATAAAATATAGAATATAGAATACAGACTATAGTATAGTATATTGAGTTTATAGCACACCCCACCTGAGCGTGGGCTCGGTCTGGGCCCACCCGTACAGGCTGTGCACGTCGTAGTGGCCATTTCCAAATAATGCAATAATGATATATAATACACAATATAGAACATATAGAATATAGAATGTAGAATATAGAATATCGGCTATAGATTATTGAGTTTATAGCACACCCCACCTGAGCGTGGGCTCGGTCTGGGCCCACCCGTACAGGCTGTGCACGTCGTGGTGGCCATTTCCAAATAATACAATAATGGTATATAATACACAATATAGAACATATAGAATATAGAATATAGAACACAGACTATGGATTATTGAATTTATACCATGCCCCACCTGAGCGTGGGCTCGGTCTGGGCCCACCCGTGCAGGCTGTGCACGTCGTAGTGGCCATTTCCAAATAATACAACAATAATATATAATAAGAGAATATAGAACATATAAAATATAGAATATAAAATACAGAATATAGGCTGTAGTATATTGAGTTTATACCACACCCCACCTGAGCGTGGGCTCGGTCTGCGCCCACCCGTACAGGCTGTGCACGTCGTAGTGGCCATTTCCAAATAATGCAATAATGATATATAATACACAATATAGGACATATAACAGATAGAATATAGAATATAGAATATATAACACAGACTATGGATTATTGAGTTTATACCACGCCCCACCTGAGCGTGGGCTCGGTCTGCGCCCACCCGTACAGGCTGTGCACGTCGTAGTGTCTCACGGGGGTCCCGTCCGGCAGCCGCTGCTCGCCCTCCATGCAGAGCGTCTTGGAGCTCAGCCCCTCCCAGCGCGACGCCAGCTCTGCCAAAAACGGGGAAATTCACCCAAATTCAGGCCAGAACGGAACCCGGGAGCGAGAAAAAATTGATTTTAAAATTCTGATTGGTCTCGATGGTGTTGGAACACGAATTGGGTCCAAAATAGCGCACAGGAGGGGTGAAACGTGAGCAAAAATTCAATTTATTTTGATGGTCTTTGGAACGTAAATTTAGTCAAAAGCAGAACCCAGGAGGGATAAAAAAATTGATTAAAAATGTGATTTATTTAGATGGTCTTGAAACTCAAATTCAGTCAAAAACAACACCCGGGAGGGATAAAAAAATGACCAAAAAATAAATTTATATTGATGCTTTTGGAACCTAAATTTGGTCAAAAATAGGACCCAGGAGGGATAAAAAATTAATTAAAAATTTGATTTATTTGAATGGTCTTGGAAGACAATTTTGTTCAAAAATAGGGCCCAAGAGGGATAAAAAATTACCAAAAAAATTGAATTTATTTTGATGGTTTTGGAACCAAAATTTGGTCAAAACCAGCCCAGGAGTGATAAAAAATTAATTAAAAAATTTAGATTTACTTGGACGGTCTTGAAACTCAAAGCCATTTAATTCCCATTTTTAATGACAAAAAATCCAATTTATTTCCCAATATATAAAAATCCAGTTAAATTCACCCTTTTTTTGCTTTTAGTGACAAAACATTAATTTCAATTCACCATTTTTAGTGACCAAAAATCCATTTAAATCCACATTTTTAATGACAAAAAACCCGAATTTAATTCCCTTTTTAATGACAAAAAAATCCATTTCCCCCCCAGTTTTAATGACCAGAAATCCATTTAAATTCCCATTTTTTGTCACTTTTAACGACCCAAACCCATAATTAATTACCCCCAATTAATTAATCCATATTTTTTTCCCTTTTTTATCATTTTTATTGACCCAAAATTCAGAATTTTGGGATTTTCCCGACTCACGGGGGACGTAGGGCGGGAAGTTGAGGTCGCGGTCGCGGCAGCCGCCGACGGCGCCGTGCACGAAACTCGACGGCTCGTTCATGTCCTGGCGAGGGAAATTTTCATTAATTTTGGGGAAATTTCTGGTAATTTTGGTAATTTTCATTAAATTTGGGGAATTTAGACCAAAAATCCTGAAAAAAATTCCTTTTTTTGGGTGAATTTTAGCCCAAAAATTGTGAAAAAAATCAAATTTTTTAGCCTAAAAATACTGGGAAAAATTCAATTTTTTGGCGAATTTTCAGGTTTTTTTGGGGTACAAATCCACCAAAAATAGAGGATTTTTTTCAGGATTTTTGGAGCTAAAATTTGCCAAAAAAATTGAATTTTTCCCAGTATTTTGAGGCTAAAAAATTTGGGTTTTTTTCAGTATTTTTAGGCTAAAAACTCGACGGCTCGTTCATGTCCTGGCGAGGGAAATTTTCATTAATTTTGGGGAAATTTCTGGTAATTTTGGTAATTTTCATTAAATTTGGGGGACTTAGACCAAAAATCCTGAAAAAAATTCCTTTTTTTGGGTGAATTTTAGCCCAAAAATAGTGAAAAAAATAAAATTTTTTAGCCTAAAAATACAGGGGAAAATTGAATTTTTTCGGGCAAATTTTGTCTCCAAAAATCCTGAAAAAAATCCTCTATTTTTGGTGGATTTTACCCCAAAAAAACCTGAAAATTCACCAAAAAATTTGAATTTTTCCCAGTATTTTTAGGCTAAAAAATTTGATTTTTTCACTATTTTTGAGCTAAAAACTCGACGGCTCGTTCACGTCCTGGGGAGGGAAAATTTGATGAATTTTGGGGAAATTTCTGGTAATTTTGGTAATTTTTATTAAATTTGAGGAATTGAGATCAAAAATCCTGAAAAAAATTCCTTTTTTTGGGTGAATTTTAGCCCAAAAATAGTAAAAAAAATCCCTTTTTTGGGTGAATTTTAGCTCAAAAACAATGAAAAAAATCCTTTTTTTTTGCAATTCCGCTCCAATTATGATGAATTCCCCAATTTTAATAAAAATTACCCAAAATTACCAGAAATTTCCCCAAATTAATTAAAATTTCCCTCCCCAGGACATGAACGAGCCGTCGAGTTTTTAGCCCAAAAATAGGAAAAAAAATCAAATTTTTTAGCCTAAAAATACTGGGAAAAATTCAATTTTTTGGGCGAATTTTCAGGTTTTCTTGGTGTACAAATCCACCAAAAACAGAGGATTTTTTTTCAGGATTTTTGGAGCTAAAATTTGCCAAAAATTTGAATTTTTCCCAGTATTTTTAGGTTAAAAAATTTGATTTTTTCACTATTTTTGGGCTAAAATTCACCCAAAAAAAGGAATTTTTTTCAGGATTTTTGGTCTAGATTCCCCAAATTTAATAAAAATTACCAAAATTACCAGAACCACTAAAAACAGAGGATTTTTTTCAGGATTTTTGGAGGTAAAATTTGCCCAAAAATATTGAATTTTTCCCAGTATTTTTAGGCTAAAAAATTTGATTTTTTCACTATTTTTAAGCTAAAAACTCGACGGCTCGTTCACGTCCTGGGGAGGGAAAATTTGATTAATTTTGGGGAAATTTCTGGTAATTTTGGGTAATTCTTATTAAAATTGGGGAATTCATCATAATTGGAGCTGAATTGCAAAAAAAAAAAGAAATTTTTTTTATTGTTTTCAGGATTTTTGGAGCTAAAATTTGCCAAAAAAATTGAATTTTTCCCAGTATTTTTAGGTTAAAAAATTTGATTTTTTTTCACTATTTTTGGGCTAAAAACTCGACGGCTCGTTCATGTCCTGGCGAGGGAAATTTTAATTAATTTTGGAGAAATTTCTGGTAATTTTGGTAATTTTTATTAAATTTGGGGAATTCATCATAATTGGAGCTGAATTGCAAAAAAAAAAAGAAATTTTTTTTATTGTTTTCAGCTAAAATTCACCCAAAAAAGGAATTTTTCTTCAGGATTTTTGGTCTAAAATCCACCAAAAAAAGGAATTTTTTTCAGGATTTTTGTGCTGAAATCCCCCTAAAAAATTGGATTTTTGAAGTGAAATCCTCCCCGAAAAAAGGGATTTTTTTTTCACTATTTTGGGCTAAAATCTGGCAGAAAAAGGAATTTTTTGGGGCTGAAATGACCAAGAAAAGGAATTTTTTTCCAGTTTTTTTGGGGTAAAATCTACCAAAACTAGAGCTGTTTTTCAGGATGTTTTGGCAAAAAAAAAGGGAAATTTTTTCAAGTTTTTTTGGGGTAAAATAAAGGATTTTTTCAGGATTTCTGGAGCTAAAATTCGCCCGAAAAAATGGAATTTTCCCCAGTATTTTGATGCTAAAAAATTTGATTTTTTTCACCATTTTTGGGCTAAAAAAATTGGATTTTTTTGCACTCACGATCCAGATGCCGTCGAATTTGATGCTGAGCGAGGAATTCTGGGGGTTGTGGAAAACTTCGGCGATTTCCTGCGCCCACCAATCCCGCGTGGAGTTCCGGAAAAAATCCGGCACGGCCGCGAAGGCGCGGTACAGCTGAGGGAATTAATTAATAATTCATTAATTAGGGTTAAGAAATTAGTGATGGTCATTAAATTCACAGAATTTATTGGGTTTTAAATGGGAATTTAATTGGAAAAAATCAAAATCCGGCACGACCGTGAAGGCGCGGTACAGCTGAGGAAATTAATTAATAATTGCCATTAATTATGGTTAATAAATTAGTGATGGTCATTAAATTCACAGAATTTATTGGGTTTTAAATGGGAATTAAATTGGAAAAAATAAAAACCCAGCACGGCCGTGAAAGCGCAGGACAGCTGAGGAAATTAATTAATAATTGCCATTAATTATGGTTAATAAATCAATTATGTAACAGAATTTATTGCTTCTTAAATGGGAATTTAATTGGAAAAAATCAAAATCCGGCACAGCCGTGAAAGCGCGGTACAGCTGAGGGAATTAATTAATAATTCATTAATTATGGTTAATAAATCAATGATGGTCATTAAATTCACAGAATTTATTGGGTTTTTAATGGGAATTTAATTGGAAAAAATCAAAATCCGGCACGGCCGTGAAAGCGCGGTACAGCTGAGGAAATTAATTAATAATTGCCATTAATTATGGTTAATAAATTAGTGATGGTCATTAAATTCACAGAATTTATTGGGTTTTTAATGGGAATTTAATTGGAAAAAATCAAAACCCGGCACAGCTGCGAAAACGCGGTAAAGTTGAGGGAAATTCATTAATTATGGTAATTATAATGGTAATTTAATTAATTATGGTAATTAAATCCACAGAATTTACTGGGTTTTAAATGGGAATTAAATTGGAAAAAATCAAAACCCAGCACGGCCGCGAAAGCGCGGTACAGCTGAGGGAATTAATTAATAATTGCCATTAATTATGGTTAAGAAATCAATTATGCAACAGAATTTATTGGGTTTTAAATGGGAATTTAATTGGAAAAAAAAAATCCAGCACGGCCGCGAAAGCGCGGTAGAGCTGAGGGAATTAATTATTATTTCATTAATTATGGTTAATAAATCAATTATGCAACAGAATTTATTGGGTTTTAAATGGGAATTTAACTGGAAAAAATCAAAATCCGGCACGGCCGCGAAGGCGCGGTACAGCTGATGGAATTAATTAATAATTCATTAATTATGGTTAATAAATCAATGATGGTCATTAAATGCACAGAATTTATTGGGTTTTAAATGGGAATTTAATTGGAAAAAATCAAAACCCGGCACAGCTGCTAAAACGCGGTAAAGTTGAGGGAAATTCATTAATTATGGTAATTATAATGGTAATTTAATTAATTATGGTAATTAAATCCACAGAATTTACTGGGTTTTAAATGGGAATTTAATTGGAAAAAATCAAAATCCGGCATGGCTGTAAAAGCGCGGTACAGCTGAGGAAATTAATTAATAATTGGCATTAATTATGGTTAATAAATCAGTAATGATCATTAAATTCACAGAATTTATTGGGTTTTTAATGGGAATTTAATTGGAAAAAATCAAAACCCGGCACAGCTGCGAAAACGCGGTAAAGTTGAGGGAAATTCATTAATTATGGTAATTATAATGGTAATTTAATTAATTATGGTAATTAAATCCACAGAATTTACTGGGTTTTAAATGGGAATTAAATTGGAAAAAATAAAAACCCAGCACGGCCGTGAAAGCGCAGGACAGCTGAGGAAATTAATTAATAATTGCCATTAATTATGGTTAATAAATTAGTGATGGTCATTAAATTCACAGAATTTATTGGGTTTTAAATGGGAATTTAATTGGAAGAAATAAAAATCCGGCACGGCCGTGAAAGCGCGGTACAGCTGAGGAAATTAATTAATAATTGCCATTAATTATGGTTAATAAATCAATTATGCAACAGAATTTATTGGGTTTTAAATGGGAATTTAATTGGAAAAAATCAAAATCCGGCACGGCCGTGAAAGCGCGGTACAGCTGAGGGAATTAATTATTAATTCATTAATTATGGTTAAGAAATCAATTATGCAACAGAATTTATTGGGTTTTAAATGGGAATATAATTGGAAAAAATCCGGCACGGCCGCGAAGGCGCGGTACAGCTGAGGGAATTAATTAATAATTGCCATTAATTATGGTTAATAAATTAGTGATGGTCATTAAATTCACAGAATTTATTGGGTTTTTAATGGGAATTTAATTGGAAAAAATCAAAACCCGGCACAGCTGCGAAAACGCGGTAAAGTTGAGGGAAATTCATTAATTATGGTAATTATAATGGTAATTTAATTAATTATGGTAATTAAATCCACAGAATTTACTGGGTTTTAAATGGGAATTTAATTGGAAAAAATAAAAACCCAGCACGGCCGTGAAAGCGCAGGACAGCTGAGGAAATTAATTAATAATTGCCATTAATTATGGTTAATAAATTAGTGATGGTCATTAAATTCACAGAATTTATTGGGTTTTTAATGGGAATTTAATTGGAAAAAATCAAAATCCGGCACGACCGTGAAGGCGCGGTACAGCTGAGGGAATTAATTAATAATTCATTAATTATGGTTAATAAATCAATGATGGTCATTAAATTCACAGAATTTATTGGGTTTTAAATGGGAATTTAATTGGAAAAAATCAAAATCCGGCACGGCTGCGAAAACGCGGTAAAGATGAGGGAAATTCATTAATTATGGTAATTATAATGGTAATTTAATTAATTATGGTAATTAAATCCACAGAATTTACTGGGTTTTAAATGGGAATTAAATTGGAAAAAATAAAAACCCAGCACGGCCGTGAAAGCGCAGGACAGCTGAGGAAATTAATTAATAATTGCCATTAATTATGGTTAATAAATCAATGATGGTCATTAAATTCACAGAATTTATTGGGTTTTAAATGAAAATTTAATTGGAAAAAATCAAAACCCGGCACAGCTGCGAAAACGCGGTAAAGTTGAGGGAAATTCATTAATTATGGTAATTATAATGGTAATTTAATTAATTATGGTAATTAAATCCACAGAATTTACTGGGTTTTAAATGGGAATTTAATTGGAAAAAATAAAAACCCAGCACGGCCGTGAAAGCGCAGGACAGCTGAGGAAATTAATTAATAATTGCCATTAATTATGGTTAATAAATTAGTGATGGTCATTAAATGCACAGAATTTATTGGGTTTTTAATGGGAATTTAATTGGAAAAAATCAAAATCCGGCACGGCCGCGAAGGCGCGGTACAGCTGAGGGAATTAATTAATAATTCATTAATTATGGTTAATAAATTAGTGATGGTCAATTTTTTTTTAAATTTTTTCGGATTTTTTTTTTCCCCAGTTTTTTGGAATTTTTTCAGAATTTTTCCCCAATTTTTTTTGAATTTTTCCCAATTCCTTGGAATTTTTTTCCCAATTTTAAAGGAATTTTTTCCCCAATTTTTTTTTTAATTTTTTCCAATTTTTTTCCCTTTTTTTAAAAATTATTTTCCCCGATTTCTTTCCAATTTTTTCTCCATTTTTTTTCCAATTTTGTTTGAATTTTTCCCCTTTTTTTGGAATTTTTATCCGATTTTTTTTCCGATTTTTTTTTTCTCTTTTTTTTTTTTTTTTTTTTTTTTTTTTTTTTTTTCCCAGTTTTTTGGAATTTTTTCGGATTTTTTTCCCAGATTTTTGGGGTTTTTTTTCCCAATTTTTTTCCCCAAATTTTTGGGATTTCTCCCATTTTCCCTCCCCCCGGGCTCGGCCCCTCCCCCAGCCGGACTTTGGCCCTTGGGGACATTTTGGGGACATTTTTGGGCCATTTTTGGTCATTTTTGGGCCATTTTGGGAATTCTCAACTCTCAGCGACCCCAAATTGCTCCAGGTGAGCCCTGGCGGGGAGGGGACCCCAAAATTTGGGGATTTTGGGGAAACTTGGGCAAATTTGGGCCAATTTGGGGGGTTTTTGGGGACATTTAGGAAAATTTTGGGGCCGTTTGAGCAAACGTAGGAAATTTTTGGGGGCAAATTTTGGGATTTTTGGGGCCATTTGGGGTCCATTTGTGTAAATTTCGGGCCATTTCTGGATATTTTGTGTCTTTTTGGGAAAATTTGGGAGCTTTTTGAGGGCAAATTTTGGAATTTTTGGGGCCATTTTGTTGCCATTTCTTTAAATTTTGGGACAATTTGGGGACATTTGGGGAAATTTGGGGGCTTTTTGGGGACGTTTTGGGTCCATTTCTGGAAATTTTGGGACAATTTGGTGACATTTGGGGCAATTTGGGGGAGATTTTGGGACATTTAGGGGGAATTTTGGGGCTTTTTGGGGCAAATCTTGGGTTTTTTGGAGGACATTTGGGGCCATTTGGGGATTTTTGGAGACAATTGGAGCAAATTTTGGTGCTTTTTGCAGCTATTTGGGGACTTTTGGGGACATTTAGGGGCTTTTGGGGCAAATTTTGGTGCTTTTTGCAGCTATTTGGGGACTTTTGGGGACATTTAGGGGCTTTTGGGGACATTTTTGTGACATTTGGGGCCATCTGGGGACGTTTTGGGGTCACTTGGAGCCTTTTCGTTCCAGTTTGGGGACACTTTGTGACTTTTGGGGCGCTTTCAGGGCCATTTCTTGTAATTTAGGGGCCATTTGAGGCCTTTTCGGTCCCTTTTGGGTGCAATTTTGGGACAATTTTGGGATAATTTTGGGATAATTTTGGGACATTTCGAGCCCGTTCCCGCGCATGCGCGATCGTAGCTGGCGCAGCGCCGGTGCCTAATTTGCATAAATCCCGCCCCATGTGGGCGTGGCCACAAGCGTGGCCATGCCGTGCGCGGGAACTTCCCGGAACCCCCCAAGGTTGTGCAAATGGGGGGCATTTTGGGGTCTCGAGCGGATTTTTGGGGTTCTGAGAGGATTTTGGGGGGTCTGGAGGGGATGTTTGGGGTTCTGAATCTTGTGGAAGGGTCTGTGAGGAGATCGGAAGGGTTCTGAGGGGTTTTGGGGATCCCTGAGGAGTTTTGGGGGTCCCGGCTCCCCCCGCGCGGTCTGTGGGAGAATCCGTGAGGGGTCCCGGAGGGGATTTTGAGAGTCGCTGGGGGGAGAATTTGGGGGTCCCGACCGAATTTTTGGGGTTTTGAGGGAGGTTTGGGGGTCTCGAGGGGATGTTTGGGGTTCTGAATCTTCTGGAAGGGTCTGTGAGGAGATCGGAAGGGTTCTGAGGGGTTTTGGGGATCCCTGAGGAGTTTTGGGGGTCCCGGCTCCCCCCGCGCGGTCTGTGGGAGAATCCGTGAGGGGTCCCGGAGGGGATTTTGAGAGTCGCTGGGGGGAGAATTTGGGGGTCCCGACCGAATTTTTGGGGTTTTGAGGGAGGTTTGGGGGTCTCGAGGGGATGTTTGGGGTTCTGAATCTTCTGGAAGGGCCTGTGAGGAGATCGGAAGGGTTCTGAGGGGTTTTGGGGATTCCTGAGGAGTTTCGGGGGTCTCGGCTCCCCCCGTATGGTCTGTGGGAAAGTCCGAGGGGGGGGGTTCCCTGAGGGCTTTTTGAGAGTCCCCGGGGGGCATTTGGGGGTCCTGAGGTGATTTTGGGGGTCTCGAACGGATGTTTGGAGTCCTAAACCCTCTGGAAGGGTCTGTGAGGAGATCGAGGGGTCCCTGAGGGGTTTAGGGGGTTCCTGAGGGGTTTTTGGGGTTCCGGATCCCCCCACGTGTTCTGTGGGAAAGTCCGGGGGTGTCCATGAGAGAATTTGGGGTTCCCTGAGGGGTTTTGGGGGCCCCGCATCCCCTCACGTGGTCTGTGGGAAAGTAAGTCCGAGGGGGGGTCCCTGAGGGGATCTGGGAGTCCCGGGAGGGGAATTTCTGGGGGTCCCGTTGTTGAATTTGGGGGTTCCTGAGGGGATTTTGGGGGTCCCGAATCCTCCTGAGGGATCTGTGAGGAGATCGGAAGGGTTCTGAGGGGTTTTGGGGTTCCCTGAGGAGTTTTGAGGGTCCCGGCTCCCCCCGCGCGGTCTGTGGGAGAATCCATGGGGGGGAAGGTGTCCCTGAGGGGTTTTGGGGGTCTCGGGGACGGGAATTTTTGGGGTCCCGAGCGGATTTTGAGGGTCCTGAGAGGGAATTTGTGGGTCCCGAATCCTCCTGGACGGTCTTTGAGGAAATCGGGGGGTCCCTGAGGGGTTTTGGGGGTCCTTGAGGAGTTTTGAGGGTCCCGGCTCCCCCCGCGCGGTCTGTGGGAGAATCCATGAGGGGGTCCCTGAGGGGATTTGGGGGTCTCGGGGACGGGAATTTTTGGGGTCCCGAGCGTATTTTGAGGGTCCTGAGAGGGAATTTGTGGGTCCCGAATCCTCCTGGACGGTCTTTGAGGAAATCGGGGGGTCTCTGAGGCGTTTTGGGGTTCCCTGAGGAGTTTTGGTGGTCCCGGCTCCCCCCGCGTGGTTCTGTGGGAAAGTCCGGGGGTGTCCGTGAGGGGATTTTGAGAGTCCCCGAGGGGGGAGAATTTGGGGGTCCCGAGTGAATTTTTGGAGGTCCTGAGGAGATTTTGGGGGTCTCGAGCGGATGTTTGGAGTCCTAAATCCTCTGGAAGGGTCTGTGAGGAGATCAGAAGGGTTCTGAGGGGTTTTGGGGTTCCCTGAGGAGTTTTGGGGGTCCCGGCTCCCCCCGCGTGGTTCTGTGGGAAAGTCCGGGGGTGTCCCTGAGGGGATTTTGAGAGTCCCCGAGGGGGGAGAATTTGGGGGTCCCGAGCGAATTTTGGGGGGTCCTGAGGAGATTTTGGGGGTCTCGAGCGGATGTTTGGAGTCCTAAATCCTCTGGAAGGGTCTGTGAGGAGATCGGAAGGGTTCTGAGGGGTTTTGGGGGTCTCTGAGGAGTTTTGGGGGTCCCGGCTCCCCCCGCGCGGTGTGTGGGAGAATCCAGGAGGGGTCCCTGAGGGGATTTGGAGAGTCCCCGGGGGGAGAATTTGGGGGTCCTGACCGAATTTTTGGGGGTCCTGAGGAGATTTTGGGGGTCTCGAGCGGATGTTTGGAGTCCTAAATCCTCTGGAAGGGTCTGTGAGGAGATCAGAAGGGTTCTGAGGGGTTTTGGGGTCCCTGAGGAGTTTTGGGGGTCCCGGCTCCCCCCGCGCGGTGTGTGGGAGAATCCATGAGGGGTCCCTGAGGGGATTTTGAGAGTCCCCGAGGGGGGAGAATTTGGGGGTCCCGAGCGGATTTTGAGGGTCCTGAGAGGGAATTTGTGGGTCCCGAATCCTCCTGGACGGTCTTTGAGGAGATCGGGGGGTCCCTGAGGGGTTTTGGGGTTCCCTGAGGAGTTTTGGTGGTCCCGGCTCCCCCCGCGTGGTTCTGTGGGAAAGTCCGGGGGTGTCCGTGAGGGGATTTTGAGAGTCCCCGAGGGGGGAGAATTTGGGGGTCCCGACCGAATTTTTGGAGGTCCTGAGGAGATTTTGGGGGTCTCGAGCGGATGTTTGGAGTCCTAAATCCTCTGGAAGGGTCTGTGAGGAGATCGGAAGGGTTCTGAGGGGTTTTGGGGGTCTCTGAGGAGTTTTGGGGGTCCCGGCTCCCCCCGCGCGGTGTGTGGGAGAATCCATGAGGGGTCCCTGAGGGGATTTTGAGAGTCCCCGAGGGGGGAGAATTTGGGGGTCCCGAGTGAATTTTTGGGGGTCCTGAGGAGATTTTGGGGGTCTCGAGCGGATGTTTGGAGTCCTAAATCCTCTGGAAGGGTCTGTGAGGAGATCGGAAGGGTTCTGAGGGGTTTTGCGGCTCCCGAATCCTCCTGAGGGATCTGTGAGGAGATCGGGGGGTCCCTGAGGGGTTTTGGAGTCCTGAGTGGAGTTTTGGGGGTCCCGGGGAGAGATTTTGGGGTTCTGAGGAAATTTTTGGAGTCCTTGAGTGATTTTGGGGGTCCCGGAGTTGATTTTTGGGGGTCCCGAGTGGATTTTGGGAGTCCCTGAGGGGATTTTGGAGTCCCGGGGTTGATTTTGGGGGTCCTGAGGGATTTTGGCGTTCCAGAGTTGATTTTTGGGGGTCCCGAGTGGATTTTGGGGGTCCCAGAGTTGATTTTTGGGGGTCCCGAGTGGATTTTGGGAGTCCCTGAGGGGATTTTGGAGTCCCGGGGTTGATTTTGGGGGTCCTGAGGGATTTTGGGGTTCCAGAGGTTCATTTTGGTGTTTTTTTGGGCGGATTTTGGGGTCACTGAGCGAATTTAGGGGGTCTTGAGGGGATTTTGGGGGTCCCGGAGTTGATTTTGGGGTCCCTGAGGGGATTTTGGGGATCCCGGGTTGGATTTTTGGGGGTCCCGAGTTGGATTTTTGGGGATCTCGGGTAGAATTTGGGGGGTCCCCGGTTGGATTTTTTGGGGTCCCTGAGGGGATTTGAGGGGTGGGGGAGGGTCTCAAGGTCATGACGTCATCGATGACGTCACCAGCGACCTTCCCACCCCCTCAGGGGTCACAGGGGGTGGAGGGAGGGGCGGGGGGAGGGGCGCCCCACCCCCTGTAGACGCCCCAAAAACCCCAAAAAAATTCCTCTAAAAACTTCCAAATTCTCCCAAAAGTCCTGTAAAAATGAAAAAAAAAAATTCCCAAATTTTCTTTCCCAAAAAATTCTTTTAAAAAATCCCAAATTCACCACAAAAAATCCCCAAAATTCCCCGCAAAAATCCCCAAATATCCTCCAAAATTGCTCTAAAAAAAGTCAAAAATTCTCCCCAAAGTTCTCTCACAATTCCAAAATTTCCCCCAAATTCGTCCTAAAAATACCAAATTCCCCTCAAATTTCCCCAAAATCCCGAATTTTCTCCAAAATTCTGGAAAATCCCCCTAAAATTCTTCAAATTTGGGGCCTCTGATTCCAAGGGTCAAAAAAAAAATCCCAATTTTAGGTGAAATTTGGTGAATTTGGGGTGAATTTTGGGCATTTTGGAGCCCTCAGGGTGACAAAAATCCCAATTTTGGGTGATTTTGGGGCTTTTTGGGTGAATTTTGGGTCTATTTTGGTGAATTTGGGACAAGTTTGTGGCTTTTTGGTGAATTTTGGATGAATTTTTGATGACTTTTGGGTGATTTTGGGGCTTTTTGGGTGAATTTGGGACAAATTTGTGGCTTTTTGGTGAATTTTGGATGAGCTTTTGGTAATTTTTGGGGTGATTTTGGGTATTTTTGGGGTGATTTTTTGTTGATTTTGAGGCTTTTTTGTGAATTTTGGGTGATTTTGGGCTGGATTTCGGCCATTTTGGGGCTCCCAAGGGTGCCAGAAATCCGAATTTTGGGAGAATTTTGGGTGAATTTGATGAATTTTGATGATTTCGGGGCATTTTAGGCTCTCTCAGGTTCACAAAAATCCCAATTTTGGGTGAATTTGTGCAATTTTGAGGCTTTTTTGTTGATTTTTTGGTGCATTTCAGGATTTTGGCGTCAATTTTGGGTCTTCCAGGCTCACAAAATTCCCAATTTTGCTCAAATTTTGGGGAAATTTTGAACTTATTTGCCGCCGTTTTAGAAAAGTGGGCGTGGCCTCCGCAAACCCCGCCCCAAGCCACGCCCACAATCAGACCCCGCCCCAATCAGGCCACGCCCCCGCCCCTCCCCCCTTTAAAAGCCCCCGCGGGGCCATTTTGGGGCAGAATCGGCGAAAGCCGCGGAGGTGCCAGAGGGGGGGGAGGGGCGGAATTTTTGGGTTTTTTTAAATGTTTTTTGGGATTTTTTTGGGATTTTTGGGTTTTTTTTGGGATTTTTTGGGGGAGATTTTGGTTTTTTTTTTTTTTTGGATGTTTGGGGGGAATTTTGGGGAATTTTTGGGGGAGATTTTGCGGGAATTCGGGGTTTAAGGGGGGAATTTCGGGGAAATTTTGGGGAATTTTTGGGATTTTTTTCGGATTTTTTTTTGTTTTTGGATTTTTTTTTCGGATTTTTGGGGATTTTTTGGGGAATTTTGGGGGGAACTTTTGGGGGATTTTTTGGGATGTTTTTCGGAATTTTTTTTTGGATTTTTGGGGATTTTTTGGGGGGAATAAGGGGGAGAAATGTGAAGGAATTTTGGGGAGTTTTTGGGGGGAATTTTTGGGATTTTTCTGGGGAAGTTTTGGGACTTTTATGACAAAAATTTTGGGATATTTTGGGTTCATTTTTGGGATTTTTTGGGATCATTAATTGGGATTTTTTGGGATCATTTTTGGGATTTTTTGGGTCCATTTTTGGGCTATTTTGGCTCCATTTTTGGGATTTTTTGGGATCATTAATTGGGATATTTTGGGTCCATTTTTGGGATATTTTGGGTTCATTAATTGGGATTTTTTGGGTCCATTTTTGGGCTATTTTGGCTCCATTTTTGGGCTTTTTTGGGTCAATAATTGGGATATTTTGGGATCATTTTTGGGCTATTTTGGGTCCATTTTTGGGCTATTTTGGCTCCATTTTTGGGCTATTTTTGGGTCAATAATTGGGATTTTTTGGGTCCATTTTTGGGCTATTTTGGGATCATTAATTGGGAATTTTTGGGATCATTTTTGGGCTATTTTGGGATCATTAATTGGGATTTGTTGGGATCATTTTTGGGCTATTTTGGGTCCATTTTTGGGCTATTCTGGGTCAATTTGGGATTTTTATGGCAAAATTTGGGATTTTTATGGGGCAATTTTGGGACTTTTTCTGGCAAAATTCCCCCAAAATTTGGGATTTTTATGGGGCAATTTTGGGACTTTTTCTGGCAAAATTCCCCCCAAATTTGGGATTTTTCGGGGGAATTTTCGGGACTTTTATGACAAAAATTTTGGGATATTTTGGGTTGATTTTGGGGCTATTTTGGGTTGATTTTTGCCGTTTTTGTGTCGGTTGCAGATGCAGCTGCTGCGCTTCTTCGTGCTCCCGCAGAGCCCGGGGGGGGTCCCCCAAATTCCCCAAATTTTGGGATTTTTGGGGCAAATTTCCCCAAAATTCTTGGGTTTTTTCCCTCAAATTTGGGGATTTTTATTGGGAAAATTCCCCCAAAATTTGGGATTTTTATGGAAAAAGCTTTGGGACTTTTTATGGCAAAATTCCCCCCAAATTTGGGATTTTTATGGGAAAATTTTCTGGATTTTTAGGGAAAAACTTGGGATTTTTACAGCAAAATTTGGGATTTTTGTGGCAGAAATTTTGGATTTTTTCTGGGGAAATTTTGGAATTTTTCTGGCAAAATTCCCCCAAAATTTGGGATTTTTATGGCAAAATTTGGATTTTTCTGGGGCAATTTTGGGACTTTTTCTGGCAAAATTCCCCCAAAATTTGGGATTTTTCGGGGGAATTTTCGGGACTTTTATGACAAAAATGTAGGGATATTTTGGGTTGATTTTGGGGCTATTTTGGGTTGATTTTTGCCGTTTTTGTGTCGGTTGCAGATGCAGCTGCTGCGCTTCTTCGTGCTCCCGCAGAGCCCGGGGGGGGTCCCCCAAATTCCCCAAATTTTGGGATTTTTGGGGCAAATTTCCCCCAAATTCTTGGATTTTTTTCTGGGGATTTTGGGGATTTGATGTTGTAAAATTTCCGCCAGGTTTTGGGGTTTATTCTGGGAAAATTTCTCCAAAATTGATGGAAAATTTGGGGGTTTTTTTGGGGAAAATGACCCCGAAATTTGGGCGTTTTATGGCCAAAATCGGGATTTTTGTGACAAAAACTTGAGGGTTTTTAATGGCAGAAGTCCCACAAAATTTGGGATTTTTGTGGGGAAATTTGGGGATTTTTTGTGGCAAAAATTGCAATCGTTAAGGCGAAAATTTTGGGGTTTTTCTGGGAAAACTCCCCCCAAAATTGGGATTTTAACGGGGAAATTTTGGGAATGTTCTGGGGAAATTTTCAGATCTTGAACTGGGATTTTTTCGGGTAAAATTTGGTATTTTTAGGACAAAAAATTTGCCGGTTTTGGGTTGATTTTTGCCGTTTTTGTGTCGGTTGCAGATGCAGCTGCTGCGCTTCTTCGTGCTCCCGCAGAGCCCGGGGGGGGTCCCCCAAATTCCCCAAATTTTGGGATTTTTGGGGCAAATTTCCCCAAAATTCTTGGATTTTTTTCCCTCAAATTTGGGGATTTTTATTGGGAAAATTCCCCCAAAATTTGGGATTTTTATGGGGGAATTTTGGGACTTTTTCTGGCAAAATTCCCCCAAAATTTGGGATTTTTATGGGAAAAGTTTTCTGGATTTTTAGGGAAAAACTTGGGATTTTTACAGCAAAATTTGGGATTTTTGTGGCAGAAATTTTGGATTTTTTCTGGGGAAATTTTGGAATTTTTCTGGCAAAATTCCCCCAAAATTTGGGATTTTTATAGCAAAATTTGGGATTTTTATGGGGCAATTTTGGGACTTTTTCTGGCAAAATTCCCCCCAAATTTGGGATTTTTCGGGGGAATTTTCGGGACTTTTATGACAAAAATGTAGGGATATTTTGGGTTGATTTTGGGGCTATTTTGGGTTGATTTTTGCCGTTTTTGTGTCGGTTGCAGATGCAGCTGCTGCGCTTCTTCGTGCTCCCGCAGAGCCCGGGGGGGGTCCCCGATCTGGGGGTGCCCTCGGGTTTGGGGTCCCCCCTGACGGCGGCCAAGGAGGTGGAGCCGGGGGTGACCGGGGTGTCCTGCGAGCTCTGCTACTACCTGGGATGGGCAGGTGAGAATTGGGCTGAAAAACACCAAATTTGGGCAAAAATTGGGTGAAATTTGGGTGAAAATTGGGCAAAAATTGGGTGAAATTTGGGCAAAAATTGGGCAAAAATTGGGTGAAAATTGGGCAAAAATTGGGTGAAATTTGGGCAAAAATTGGGCAAAAATTCTGAATTTTTGGGGTAAATTTTGGGGTTTTTTGATGAATTTTTGGTGAATTTTTGGGAGTTTCTGGAAGGTTTTGGGGGTGACCGGGGTGTCCTGCGAGCTCTGCTGCTGCATGGGGTGGGCTGGTGAGTTTGGGGGGAAAAACACCAAATTTGGGCAAAAATTGGGTGAAATTTGGGAAAAAATTGGGCAAAAATTGGGTGAAATTTGGGCAAAAATTGGGTGAAATTTGGGTAAATTTTGGGGTTTTTTTGGGATTTTTTGGTGAATTTTTGGTGAATTTTTGGGGGTGACCGGGGTGTCCTGCGAGCTCTGCTACTACCTGGGATGGGCAGGTGAGTTTGGGCTGAAAAACACAAAATTTGGGCAAAAATTGGGTGAAATTTGGGCAAAAATTGGGTGAAATTTGGGTGAAATTTGGGCAAAAAATGGGCAAAAATTGGGTGAAATTTGGGTGAAATTTGGGCAAAAATTGGGATTTTTTTGGGTCAATTTTGGGGTTTTTTCTGGTGATATTTTGTGGATTTTTTTGGTGATTTTTGGTGAGATTTGGGGTGAAAAACCCCAAATTTGGGCAAAAATTGGGCAAAAATTCTGAAATTTTTGGGCATTTTTTGCATAAATTTTGGGGGTTTTTGGCAAATTTTTGGTGAGTTTTTTTGTGGATTTTTTGGTGAATTTTTGTGAATTTTTGAGGATTTTTGGAGGGCTCTGAGAGCTCTGAGCTCACCTGGGATGGGCAGGTGAGATTGGGGGGAAAAACCCCAAATTTGGGCAAAAATTCTGAATTTTTGGGGTAAATTTTGGGGGTTTTTGTGGATTTTTGGGGATTTTTTGGCCAATTTTTGGTGAATTTTTGGGGGTTTCTGGAAGGTTTTGGGGGTGACCGGGGTGTCCTGCGAGCTCTGCTACTACCTGGGATGGGCAGGTGAGTTTGGGGGAAAAACACAAAATTTGGGCAAAAATTCTGAATTTTTGGTGTAAATTTTGGGGTTTTTTGGGATTTTTTGGCCAATTTTCGGTGAATTTTTGGTGAATTTTTGGTGAATTTTTGGGGGTGACCGGGGTGTCCTGCAAGCTCTGCTACTACCTGGGATGGGCAGGTGAGTTTGGGCTGAAAAACACCAAATTTGGGCAAAAATTGGGTGAAATTTGGGTGAAATTTGGGCAAAAATTGGGAAAAAATTCTGAATTTTTGAGCATTTTTTTGGTAAATTTTGGGGGTTTTCGGTGAATTTTTGTGGAATTTTTGGAGATCTTTTGGAGGGCTCTGAGAGCTCTGAGTTCGCCTTTTTGGGCAGGTGAGATTGGGGTGAAAAACACAAAATTTGGGAAAAATTCTGAATTTTTTGGGTAAATTTTGGGTTTTTTAGCCAATTTTTGGTGAATTTTTGGGGGTTTCTGGAAGGTTTTGGGGGTGACCGGGGTGTCCTGCGAGCTCTGCTACTGCCTGGGATGGGCAGGTGAGACTGGGGGGAAAAACACAAAATTTGGGCAAAAATTGGGTGAAATTTGGGTAAAAATTGGGTGAAATTTGGGTAAAAATTGGGTGACATTTGGGCAAAATTGGGCAAAAATTGGGATTTTTTGGGGTAAATTTTGGGGTTTTTTTGTGGATTTTTTGGCGAATTTTTGGTGAATTTTTGGGGGTGACCGGGGTGTCCTGCGAGCTCTGCTACTACCTGGGATGGGCAGGTGAGTTTGGGGGAAAAACCCCAAATTTGGGCAAAAATTCTGAATTTTTGGGGTAAATTTTGGTGTTTTTTGTTGAATTTTTGTTGAATTTTTGGTGAATTTTTGGTGAATTTTTGGGAGTTTTTGGAAGGTTTTGGGGGTGACCGGGGTGTCCTGCGAGCTCTGCTGCTGCCTGGGATGGGCAGGTGAGTTTGGGGGAAAAACACAAAATTTGGGCAAAAATTGGGTGAAATTTGGGCAAAAATTGGGATTTTTTTGGGAATTTTTGGTGGAATTTTAATTAGATTTTTGCCTGTTTTAATGCAATTTTAATGGGATTTTTAATGGGTTTTTTAATGGGATTTTTATGAGATTTTTTGCCATTTTAATGCAATTTTTAATGGGATATTTATGGGATTTTTGCCATTTTCATGGGATTTAATGGGATTTTAATGGGATTTTTTGCCATTTTCATGGGATTTTAATGGATTTTTTGCCATTTTTGGTGCGATTGTAATGGGATTTTTTGCAGTTTTAATGTGATTGTAATGGGATTTTTAATGGGACTTTTATAGGATTTTTGCCATTTTAATGGGATTTTAATGGGATTTTAATGGGATTTTTTGCCCTTTTAATGGGATTTTAATGGAAATTTTAATGGGATTTTTATGGAAATTTTTATGGGATTTTTATGGGATTTTTGTGGGATTTTAATGGGATTTTTGCCATTTTAATGGGATATTAATGGGATTTTTATGGGATTTTAATGGGATTTTTGCCATGTTAATGCAATTTTAATGGGATTTTCTATTTTTTTATGGGATATTTTTGGGATATTTTTGGTTCCAGGTGATTCCCCCCCAAACCCAGCTGAGCTCCAGAGCCTGCGCTGGATTTTGGGGATTTTAATGGGATTTTTTTGCCATTTTAATGGGATTTTAATGGGATTTTCATGGGATTTTTATGGGATTTTAATGGGATTTTAATGCAATTTTAATGCAATTTTAATGGGATTTTTGCCATGTTAATGGCATTTTTAATGGCATTTTTAATGGCATTTTTAATGGCATTTTTGCCATTTTAATGGGATTTTTATGGGATTTTTTGCCATTTTAATGGGATTTTAATGGCATTTTAATGGCATTTTTGCCATTTTAATGGGATTTTAATGGGATTTTTAATGGGATTTTAATGGGATTTTAATGGATTTTTTGCCATTTTTGGTGCGATTGTAATGGGATCTTTTGCAGTTTTAATGTGATTTTAATGGGATTTTTATGGGATTTTTATGAGATTTTTTGCCATTTTAATGGGATTTTAATGGGATTTTTTGCCATTTTAATGGGATTTTTATGGGATTTTCTATTTTTTTAATCAGATATTTTTGTTTTTCGGTTCCAGGTGATTCCCCCCCAAACCCCTCTGAGCTGCAGATCCTGCGCTGGATTTTGGGGATTTTCATGGGATTTTAATGGGATTTTTTGCCATTTTTATGGGATTTTTATGGGATATTTTTGGGTTTTCGGTTCCAGGTGATTCCCCCCCAAACCCAGCTGAGCTCCAGAGCCTGCGCTGGATTTTGGGGATTTTAATGGGATTTTAATGGGATTTTAATGGGATTTTTTGCCATTTTAATGCGATTTTAATGGATTTTAATGGGATTTTTTGCCATTTTAATGAGATTTTAATGGGATTTTTGCCATTTTAATGGGATTCTTATGGGATTTTTATGGGATTTTTATGGGATTTTTTGCCATTTTAATGGGATTTTAATGGGATTTTTTTGCCATTTTAATGGGATTTTTATGGGATTTTTACGGGATATTTTTGTTTTTCGGTTCCAGGTGATTCCCCCCCAAACCCAGCTGAGCTCCAGAGCCTGCGCTGGATTTTGGGGATTTTAATGGGATTTTAATGGGATTTTAATGGGATTTTAATGGGATTTTTGCCATTTTTATGGGATTTTTATGGGATTTTTATGGGATTTTTATGGGATTTTTATGGGATAATTTAGGTTTTTGGTTCCAGGTGATTCTCCCCCAAACCCAGCTGAGCTCCAGAGCCTGCGCTGGATTTTGGGGATTTTAATGGGATTTTAATGGGATTTTTATGGGATTTTTAGTGGGATTTTAATGTGATTTTAATGAGATTTTCATGGGATTTTAATGGGATTTTTTTGCCATTTTAATGGGATTTTTATGGGATTTTAATGGGATTTTTATGGGATTTTAATGCAATTTTAATGCAATTTTAATGCAATTTTAATGGGATTTTTGCCATGTTAATGGCATTTTAATGGCATTTTAATGGCATTTTTAATGGCATTTTTAATGGCATTTTTGCCATTTTAATGGGATTTTTATGGGATTTTTTGCCATTTTAATGGGATTTTAATGGGATTTTAATGGGATTTTAATGGGATTTTTTTGCCATTTTAATGGGATTTTTATGGGATTTTAATGGATTTTTTGCCATTTTTGGTGCGATTGTAATGGGATCTTTTGCAGTTTTAATGTGATTTTAATGGGATTTTTATGGGATTTTTATGAGATTTTTTGCCATTTTAATGGGATTTTAATGGGATTTTTTGCCATTTTAATGGGATTTTTATGGGATTTTCTATTTTTTTAATCAGATATTTTTCTTTTTCGGTTCCAGGTGATTCCCCCCCAAACCCCTCTGAGCTGCAGATCCTGCGCTGGATTTTGGGGTCCCCCCTGGCCCAGGGTGGGGACGTGGCCCAGAGGAGCTTCCTGAGCCCCCAGGGCCCCCACGTGCTGCTGGAGATTGGGCCCAGGTGGGGAAATTTGGGGAAAATTTGGGAAATTTTGGGAAAATTTGGAATTTTTGGGAAATTTGGGGATTTTTGGGAACCATTTGGCAAAATTTTGGGGGATTATGGGGAAATTTTAGCGGATTTGGGGGGGGGTTTGGGGGTTTTTGGGGGAATTTTTGGGGATTTTTTGGGGAAATTTTGGGGATTTTTGGGGGATTTTTGGGGGATTTTTGGGGGATTTTTTGGGGATTTTTTGGGGAATTTTGGGGGATTTTTTGGGAATTTTTGGGGATTTTTGGGGAATTTTTGGGGAATTTTTGGGGGGAATTGGGGAGATTTTGGGGGCAGTTTTGGGGGGCAGTTTTGGGGGGTTTTAGGGATTTTGGGGGGAATTTTGAGGGGATTTGGGGAGATTTTTGGGTGGAGCTTTTCCTATTTTGAGAGAATTTGGGGGGATTTTTGGGGGGATTTTTTTTTTTTGGTTTTGGGGGGAGTTTTAGGGGAATTTGGGGAATTTTTGGGGATTTTTTGGGGTATCTTGGGGGCTTTTATGGGGATTTTTGGTTTTTTTTGGGTGGATTGAGAGGAATTTGGGGGGATTATTTTGGAGATGTTTTGGGGAAATTTGGGGGATTTTTTGGGGGGTTTTGGACAGATTTTTGTGGCCGTTTTGGAAATTTTTGAGGATTATTTTGAAAATTTTGGGTTTTTTTTTTTTTAGTTTTGGAGGAATTCTGGGGAATTTTTGGGATTGGAGAAGGATTGCTTTGGGATTTTGGGGTTTTTGGGGGGATTTGGGGAAATTTTTGGCCCCCAGGGCCCCCACGTGCTGCTGGAGATCGGGCCCAGGTGGGGAAATTTGGGGAAAATTCGGGAAAATTTGGAATTTTGGGAAATTTGGGAAATTTGGGGATTTTTGGGAACGATTTGGCAAAAATTGTGGGGAATTTTGGGGGATTCTTTGGGATTTTTGGAGGGTTTTTGGGGGCAATTTTGGAATTTTTGGTGGGGATTTTTTGGAATTTTTTTGGGGAATTATTTGGGATTTGTTGAGGGAAATTTGGGGGAAATTTTGGAATTTTTGGTGGGGATTCTTTGGGATTTTTTGGGGGAATTATTTGGGATTTTTTGAGGGGTTTTTTGGAGAAATTTTGGAATTTTTGGTGGGGATTCTTTGGGATTTTTTGGGGAATTATTTGGGATTTTTTGAGGGTTTTTTTGGGGAAATTCTGGAATTTTTGGTGGGGATTATTTGGGATTTTTTTGGGGGAATTATTTGGGATTTTTTGAGGGGTTTTTTTGGGGAAATTTTGGAATTTTTGATGGGGATTATTTGGGATTTTTTGGGGGAATTATTTGGGATTTTTTGAGGGTTTTTTTTTGGGAAATTTTGGAATTTTTGGTGGGGATTTTTTGGGATTTTTTTTGGGGAATTATTTGGGATTTGTTGAGGGAAATTTGGGGGAAATTTTGGAATTTTTGGTGGGGATTCTTTGGGATTTTTTTTGAAATTTGGGGATTTGGAGGGAATTTGGGGCAGTTTTTTGGAGATCTGGGGCATTTTGGGGCTTTCTCGGGGATTTTTTGGTGTTTCTTGGGGAGGTTTTGAGAATTTTTTTGGATTTTTTTGGGATTTTTGGGGATTTTGGATTTTTGGGAAGGATTTTGGGTGGAGTTTTGGGGATTCTTTGGGATTTTTTGGGGATTTGGGGGGAAATTTGAAGGAATTTTGGCCCCTGGAGCTTCCTGAGCCCCCAGGGCCCCCACGTGCTGCTGGAGATCGGGCCCAGGTGGGGAAATTTGGGGGAAATTTTGGGAAATTTTGGGAAAATTTGGAATTTTGGGAAATTATGGGGGGTTTCAGGGGATTTTTGGGGGGAGTTTTGGGGGTTATTTTGGATTTTTTGGGGATTTTTTTGAAATTTATTTGGATTTTTTGGTGGGATTCTTTTGAATTTTTGGGGATTTTTTTTTCAGATTTTTTTTTTTTATTATTTTCTGGGGGGATTTTTTTTGGATTTTTTGGTGAATTTGGGGCTTTTTTGGGAAATTTTAGGGGATTTTTTGGGAAATTTTGGGGGGTCTTAGGGGGGATTTTTGGTATTTTGGGGCGATTTTTTGTGGGGTTTTTTGGGGGGGGCGGAATTTTGGGTTAATTGGTTCTAATTAATTAATTTAATTAATTACCACAGGCTGGGGGTGTGCACACCCCTGTCCACCAACGCTGTGTCACAAATTGGGGATTTTTGGGGCATTTTTGGTGGGATTTTGATGAGAATTTTGGGATTTTGGGGCTAATTGAGGATAATTAATTAGTGCTAATTAATTAATTAGGGCTAATTAACCCCAGGCTTGGGGCTGCTTGCCTGTGCGACTGTTTGGGGATTTTTGGGGGGATTTTAGGGGGTTTTTAGGGCACTTTTAGTGGGATTTGGATGGGAATTTCAGGATTTTTGGACTAATTAGTGCTAATAATTAATGCTAATTAAGGAATTGTGTTAATTACGGCAGGCTGGGGGTGTGCACACCCCTGTCCACCCACGCCGTGTCCCTGTGCTCAGACTGGGGATTTTTGGGGCATTTTTAGGGGGATTTGGATGGGAATTTTGGGATTTTGGGGCTAATTAGTGCTAATAATTAATGCTAATTAACGAATTCTGTTAATTACTGCAGGCTGGGGGTGTGCACAGCCCTGTCCACCAACGCTGTGTCACAAATTGGGGATTTCTGGGGCATTTTTAGTGGGATTTTGATGGGAATTTGGGGATTTTTGGCTAATTAAGGACAATTAATTAGTGCTAATTAATTAATTAGGGCTAATTAACCCCAGGCTTGGGGCTGCTTGCCTGTGCGACTGTTTGGGGATTTTTGGGGGGATTTTAGGGGGTTTTTAGGGCACTTTTAGTGGGATTTGGATGGGAATTTCAGGATTTTTGGACTAATTAGTGCTAATAATTAATGCTAATTAAGGAATTGTGTTAATTACGGCAGGCTGGGGGTGTGCACCCCCCTGTCCACCAACGCCGTGTCCCTGTGCCACGCGGCCGGGCTGAGCCGGGTGCGGCGCCTGGAGAGATCCCGCAGGATCCTGCTGCAGGTGGGGACAGGAACCCCAAAATCCCCAAAAATTCCCCAAAAAAATCCCCAAAAATTCCCCCCAAAATTCCCCCAAATTTCCTCAAAGTTTCCCCAAAAATCCCCAAAAATTCCCCAAAAAATTCCCCCAAAAATTCCCCCAAATTTCCTCAAAGTTTCCCCCAAAATCCCCAACAATTCCCCCAAAAATTCCCCCAAATTTCCTCAAAGTTTCACCAAAAATTCCCCCCAAAATTCCCCCAAATTTCCTCAAAGTTTCCCCCAAAATCCCCAAAAATTCCCCCAAAAATTTCCCCAAAAATCCCCAAAAATTCCCCAAAAAATTCCCCCAAAAATTCCCCCAAATTTCCTCAAAGTTTCCCCCAAAAATTCCCCCCAAAATTCCCCCAGAAAATTCCCAAAATTTAAAAAAAATCCCCACAAAAAGTCAAAAAAATTCCCCCAAAATTCTCAACGTCCCCAAGGTGTCCCCAAGGTGTCCCCAATGTCCCCAATGTCCCCAATGTCCCCAATCCCCCCAATGTCCCCCCAAATGTCCCCAAATGCCCCAAAACCTCCCCAGTGTCACCAATGTCCCCAATTCCCCCAATGCCCCCAATGACCCCAGTGTCCCCGATGTCCCCAATGTCCCCAATGTCCCCCCAATCCCCCCAATGTCCCCAATGTCCCCAATCCCCTCAGTGTCCCCAATGTCCCCAATGTCCCCATGGTCTCCAATGTCCCCAATGTCCCCAACATTCCTGATGTCCCCCCAATGTCCCCAGTTCCCACACTGTCCCCAGTGTCCCCAATGTCCCCAATCCCCCCAATGTCCCCAATCCCCCCACTGTCCCCAATCCCCGTGATGTCCCCCATGTCCCCAATGTCCCCAATCCCTCAATGTCCCCAATGTCCCCAATGTCCCCAATGTCCCCAATGTCCCCCAAAACATTCTCAATGTCCTCAGTCCCTGTGATGTCCCCAGTGTCCCCCATTGTCCCCAATGTCCCCGATGTCCCTGACTCCGTTGGTGTCCCCAATGTCCCCAATTCCCACATTGTCCCCAATGTCCCCAATCCCATTCATGTCCCCCCAGTGTCCCCGGTGTCCCCAAATCTCCCCAGTCCCCCCAATGTCCCCAATGTCCCCAATGTCCCCAATCCTCCCAATGTCCCCACAAATGTCCCCAAATGCCCCAATGTCACCAATCCCTGTGATGTCCCCAGTGTCCCCCATTGTCCCCATGGTCCCCAATGTCCCCAACATCCCCAATGTCCCTGACTCCATTGATGTCCCCAGTGTCCCCAGTTCCCACATTGTCCCCAATGTCCCCAATCCCATTCCTGTCTCCCCACTGTCCCCGGTGTCCCCAAATCTCCCCAGTCCTCCCAATGTCCCCAATGTCCCCCCAAATGTCCCCAATGTCCCCAAATCCTCCTCAGTGTCCCCAATGTCCCCATGGTCTCCAATGTCCCCAATGTCCCCAATCCCCCCAATGTCCCCAATCCCTGTGATGTCCTCAATGTCCCCAATCCCTCAATGTCCCCAATGTCTCCCCAAAGTCCCAATGTCCCCAATCCCCCCAATGTCCCCAATGTCCCCACTGTCCCCCGCGTGTCCCCAGCTGTCGTCCCCGGTGTCCCCGTCCGTCCGTGTCCGTCTGTCCCGCGCGCTCCGTGACCCGGTGACGGAGCAGCCGTACCCCCCCAGAGTGTCCCAAAAATATCCCCCAAAAACCCAAAAAAAATCAGAAAAAATTCCCCCAAAAAACTGAAAAAAAACAGGAAAAAAATCAGAAAAAAATCAGAAAAAATCAGAAAAAAAACGGAAAAAATTTGGAAAAAATGCTGAAAAAATCAGAAAAAAAAACGGAAAAAATTTGGAAAAAATGATGAAAAAATCAGAAAAAAACCTGAAAAAAATTGGAAAAAAATCAGAAAAAATCAGAAAAAAAAACCGGAAAAAATTTGGAAAAAAATGCTGAAAAAATAAGAAAAAAAAAATCAGAAAAAAATCGGAAAAAATTTGGAAAAAAATTGGGAAAAATTTGGAAAAAAATCAGAAAAAATCAGAAAAAAAATCGGAAAAAATCAGAAAAAATCGGAAAAAAAAATCAGAAAAAAATCAGAAAAAATGGGAATCAATGCCATTCACGTCCCCAAACGTCCCCCGCGTGTCCCCAGCTGTCGTCCCCGGCGTCCCCCGAGGCACGCGTCCGTCTGTCCCGCGCGCTGCGCGACCCGGTGACGGAGCAGCTGTACCCGGAGCCCCTGCGCACCTTCGATGTGCCCGCGGCGCCCGTGCCCGTCACCACCATCGACGTCCTGGCACGGGGACAGAGCGCGCTCAGGGAGGCGGACACAGAGCTGGGTGAGGGACATCAATGGGGACATCAGTGGGGACATCAATGGGGACATCAATGGGGACAGCAATGGGGACAGTGGGGACATCAATGGGGACAGTGGGGACATCAATGGGGACAGTGGGGACATCAATGGGGACAGTGGGGACAGCAATGGGGACAGTGGGGACAGCAGTGGGGACATTTGGGAGATTGGGGACATTGGGAACATCAATGGGGACATTGGGGATATCAATGGGGACAGAGCGCGCTCAGGGAGGCGGACGCCGAGCTGGGTGAGATTGGGGACAGCAATGGGGACAGTGGGGACAGTGAGGACATCAATGGGGACAGTGGGGACATCAATGGGGACATCAATGGGGACATCAATGGGGACAGTGGGGACATCAATGGGGACAGTGGGGACAGCAATGGGGACAGTGGGGACAGTGGGGACATCAATGGGGACATCAATGGGGACACTGGGGACATTGGGGATATCAATGGGGACAGAGCGCGCTCAGGGAGGCGGACGCCGAGCTGGGTGAGATTGGGGACAGCAATGGGGACATCAATGGGGACATCAATGGGGACAGTGGGGACAGCAATGGGGACAGTGGGGACATCAATGGGGACAGAGCGCGCTCAGGGAGGCGGACACCGAGCTGGGTGAGATTGGGGACATCAATGGGGACAGTGGGGACAGCAATGGGACATCAATGGGGACAGTGGGGACATCAATGGGGACATCAATGGGGACATCAATGGGGACAGTGGGGGCATTGGGGGAAATAATGGGGTTGGGGACATTGGGGACATCAATGGGGACGTTGGGGACAATGGGGACATTGGGGACAGAGAGCGCTGAGGGAGGCGGACACCGAGCTGGGTGAGGGACTGGGGACATCAATGGGGACAGTGGGGACATCAATGGGGACAGTGGGACAGCAATGGGGACATCAATGGGGACAGTGGGGACAGCAATGGGGACAGTGGGACAGCAATGGGGACAGCAATGGGGACATCAATGGGGACAGAGCGCGCTCAGGGAGGCGGACACAGAGCTGGGTGAGGGATTGGGGACAGTGGGGACATCAATGGGGACAGTGGGGACAGTGGGGGATTGGGGGATTGGGGACAGTGGGGACATTGGGGACAGAGAGCGCTCAGGGAAGCGGACAGCGAGCTGGGTGAGGGACATTGGGGACATTAATGGGGACATTGGGGACATCAATGGGGACATTGGGGGCATTGGGGACATTGATGGGGATTGGGGACATTGGGGATATCAATGGGGACATTGGGGACATCAATGGGGACATTGGGGACATCAATGGGGACATCAATGGGGACAGAGAGTGCTCAGGGAGGCGGACACCAAGCTGGGTGAGGGATTGGGGACATCAATGGGGACATCAATGGGGACATTGGGGGCACTGGGGACAATGGGGACATTGGGGACATCAATGGGGACATTGGGGGCACTGGGGACAATGGGGACACCGGGGATTGGGGGCATTAGGGACACTGAGGGGACATTGGGGGTGTTGGGGACATTGAGGGGACATTGGGGACATTGGGGACACTGAGGGGACATTGGGGACATTGGGGACATTGAGGGGACATTGGGGACCGAGGAGGGATTGGGAGCGAGTGAGGACCTCGGGAATTTTTTGGGATTTTTTTTTTAATTCTTGGGGATCTTTTGGGGAAGTTTTCGGGAAAAAATTGGGGAATTTTTGTGGAACTTTGGGCTGAATTTTGTTGGAATTTTTTGGGAATTTTGTGGAAATGTTTTGAGGATTTTTGGAGGCATTTTTGGGGCAATTTTAAGGGATTTTTTTTTTTTTTTTGCTGATTTCTTTGGGAATATTTTTGGGAATGTGCAGGAAATTTTTGAGCAATTCTTTGGGGATTTGTGGGGAATTTTGTGGGGAGTTTTTGGCCAGAAATCTTTTGGAATTTGTTGAGCATCTGTTGGGAATTTTTGGGGGGCATCTTTTGGGACATTTTTTGAGAGCATTTAAAAAAAATTATGCGTTTTTTGGGGATTTTTTGGTAAATTTGGGCAATTCTTTTGAGAATTTAAAAAATATTTTTGGGGTATGTTTTGGAAATTTTGGGGGAATTTTCTGGGAATTTTTTAGGAACATTTTTTTTTTTTTTTTTTGGGAGGGGGTTATTGTTTTTTGGGATATTTTTGGGAATTTGGGGGATGTTTTTGGGGGATATTTTTGGGAATACTTTTAGGAACATTTTGGAGATTTTTTTTTTTGTATTTTTTTGGTCATTTTTTGTAATTTTTTTGTATTTTTTGGGGGGAGTTTGTGGAGTAATTCTTGGGAACTTTTTAGGGGGATTTTTTGGGAACTTTTTTTTTGGGAACTTTTTTTCATTTTTTGGTGATTTTTTTTTTTCCCCTTTCTCCAGGCCTGGCCTTCGACTCGTGGGACCTGGAGTTCTACACTCAGCTCTTCCAGAAGGCCGGGAGGAACCCGACCTCCGTGGAGCTCTTTGACCTGGCCCAGAGCAACAGGTGAGCCAAAAAACTCCAAAAATCAAAAAAAACCATCAAAATGCTACAAAATCCCAGAGAAATCCTGCAAAAATCCCACAAAAATCCCATTAAAATCCATAAAATCCCTGAAATTTTCATTCCTGGAGGTCTCTGAGCTGGCCCAGAGCAACAGGTGAGCCCAAAAACTCCACAAAAACACAGAAAAACTGCAAAATCCCAGAAAAAATAAAAATGCTGCAAAATCCCAGAGAAATCCTGCAAAAATCCCACAAAAATCCCATAAAAATCCCACAAAAATCCCATAAAAATCTCATAAAAATCTCATAAAAATCTCATAAAAATCCAATTAAAATCCATAAAATCACTGAAATTTTCATTCCTGGAGCTCTGTGAGCTGGCCCAGAGCAACAGGTGAGCCCAAAAAACTCCAAAAACACAGAAAAACTGCAAAATCCCAGAAAAAATAAAAATGCTACAAAATCCCAGAGAAATCCTGCAAAAATCCCACAAAAATCCCACAAAAATCCCACAAAAATCTCATAAAAATCTCATAAAAATCCAATTAAAATCCATAAAATCACTGAAATTTTCATTCCTGGAGGTCTCTGAGCTGGCCCAGAGCAACAGGTGAGCCCAAAAAACACCCCAAAAACACAGAAAACCTGCAAAATCCCAGAAAAAATAAAAATGCTACAAAATCCCAGAGGAATCCTGCAAAAATCCCACAAAAATCCCATAAAAATCTCATAAAAATCTCATAAAAATCCAATTAAAATCCAATTAAAATCCACAAAATCGCAGAAATTTTCATTCCTGGAGCTCTGTGAGCTGGCCCAGAGCAAGAGGTGAGCCCAGAACACCCCAAAAACACCAAAATGCCCCAAAGTCGGAGAAAATCCCAGAAAAATAAAAAAGAAATGCAAAAAATCCCAAAGTCGTCGCACCGATGACGTCATACCTGTGAAACCGATGACGTCACCTCTTTCCCACAGCGAGCGCAGCCGCCATTGGTTCTTCCGTGGTCACGTGACCACCGATGGCCGCCCAGTGGGTGGGTCCTTGTGATGACGTCACGCCGATGGCGTCACAATGGTGACGTCGCAGTGATGACGTCATATCTTTCCCCCGCGGCGAGTGGTCGCCATTGGTTCTTCCGGGGTCACGTGACCATCGACGGCCGCCCCTGTGGGCGTGTCCCTGTGATGACGTCACTCTGATGATGTCATTCCTGTCCCCCGCAGCGAGCGCGGCCCCCATTGGTTCTTCCGGGGTCACGTGACCCTGGATGGCTCTTGTGTGGGCGGGTCCCTGTGATGACATCACACTGATGACGTCACTCTGATGATGTCATACCTCCCCCCCCCCCCCCCCGCAGCGAGCACAGCCGCCATTGGTTCTTCCGCGGTCACGTGACCATCGGTGACTCACATGTGGGTGGGTCTCTGTGATGACGTCACACTGATGACGTCACTCTGGTGACGTCATTCTTGTCCCCGCAGCGAGCACAGCCGCCATTGGTTCTTCCGGGGTCACGTGACCGTGGACGGGCGGCCGGTGGGCGTGTCCCTGTGATGACGTCACTCTGATGATGTCACTCTGATGATGTCATGTCTTTCCCCCCCCCACAGCGAGCACAGCCGCCATTGGTTCTTCCGGGGTCACGTGACCGTGGATGGCCGCCCGGTGGGCGTGTCCCTGTTCCGCTCCCTGATGGACACGCAGAGCTCCTCCCACCCCAACAACGTCATCAAGTTCTGCGACAACAGCAGGTGTGACGTCATAGAGACAGCTGGGGACACACCTGGGGACACCTGGGGACAGCTGGGACACACCCGGGACACACCCGGGGACATCAGGGACACACCTGGGGACACCTGGGGACACCTGGGGACACCTGGGGACATCATAGATACACCTGGGACACACCTGGGGACATTGGGGACAGCTGGGACACACCTGGGACATGGGGACATCACAGATACACCTGGGGACACCTGGGGACAGCTGGGACACACCTGGGACACACCTGGGGACAGCTGGGGACATTGGGGACACACCTGGGACACACCTGGGACACACCTGGGGACAGCTGGGGACATTGGGGACACACCTGGGACACACCTGGGACACACCTGGGGACAGCTGGGGACATTGGGGACACACCTGGGACACACCTGGGACACACCTGGGGACAGCTGGGGACATTGGGGACACACCTGGGACACACCTGGGACACACCTGGGGACACCTGGGACACACCTGGGGACATTGGGGACACACCTGGGGACACCTGGGGACATTGGGGACATCATAGACACACCTGGGACACACCTGGGGACATTGGGGACACCTGGGACACACCTGGGGACACACCTGGGACACACCTGGGACACACCTGGGGACATCATAGATACACCTGGGGACACCTGAGATACCTGACACACACCTGGGGACACACCTGGGACACACCTGGGGACACCTTGGGGACATCAGGGACACCTGGGGACACCTGGGGACACACCTGGGGACACGATAGATACACCTGGGGACACACCTGGGGACACACCTGGGGACATTGGGGACACCTGGGGACATCAGGGACACACCTGGGGATATTGGGGACACACCTGGGGACACACCTGGGACACACGGACACAGCTGGGGCAGCTCCTCCCACCCCAACAACGTCATCAAGTTCTGCGACAACAGCAGGTGTGACGTCATCGGGACACCTGGGGACACACCTGGGGACACCTGGGGACACACCTGGGACACACCTGGGGACACACCTGGGGAACATGGTGACATCATAGACACACCTGGGGACAGTTGTGACACACCTGACACACACCTGGGGCACACCTGGGGACACCTGGGGACAGCTGGGGACACCTGGGACACAGCTGGGGACATGGGGACACCATAGATACACTTGGGGACACCTGGGGACACACCTGGGACATTGGGGACACCTGACACACACCTGGAGACACCTGGGACACACCTGGGGAACATGGTGACATCATAGACACACCTGGGGACAGTTGTGACACACCTGAGACACACCTGGGGACCCCTGGGGACACCATAGATACACCTGGGACACACCTGGGGACATTGGGGACATCTGGGACACCTGGGGACACCTGGGGACACCTGGGGACACACCTGGGGACACACCTGGGGACACCTGGGGACATTGGAGACACACCTGGGACACACCTGGGGACATTGGGGACACACCTGGGACACACCTGGGACACACCTGGGGACATTGGGGACATCATAGATACACCTGGGACACACCTGAGATACCTGACACACACCTGGGACACACCTGGGGACAGCTGGGGACACACCTGGGGACACTTGGGGACACCTGGGGACAGCTGGGACACACCTGGGACACACCTGGGGACATTGGGGACATTGGGGACACACCTGGGGACACCTGGGACACACCTGACGCTCTCCCCTCCCCCTCAGTGCCATCCACAGGGTCCCGGGCTGGGATTTTGGGGTGAATTTGGGATTTTTTGGGGTTTTTTTGGGCAGTTATGTGGGGTGAATTTTGGGGGATTTTTGGGGGTGAATATTGGGGTGAATTTTGTGGATTTTGGGGTGAATTTGGGGAATTTTTTGGGGAGTTATTTGGGGTGAATTTTTGGGGGTTTTTGGGTGAATTTTGGGGTGAATTCTGTGGATTTTGGGTGAATTTGGGGAATTTTTTTGAGGGATTTTTTGGGGAGTTTTCTGGGGTGAATTTTTTGGGATTTTGGTGAATTTTGGGTTGAATTTTGCCGATTTTGGTGCCTTTCCCCCAGCGCCATCCGCGGCGTCCCCGTGGCCGCGCTGTGGCCGCAGAACCCGGCCGGGCCCGGCCCCTACGAGAGGAGAACGAGCGTCCGGCACGTGACCTTCACCGCCGAGACGCACAACTTCCCCACCGGTCAGTCGGGGGTCAGAGGTCATCCTTGGGGTCAGAGGTCATCCTTGGGGTCATCTGGGGTCAGTGGGAGTGGTCAATAGTCAATGGTTATTGGTCAATGGTCAGTGGTCAGTGGTCAGTGGTCAGTGGTCAGTGGTCACTCAGTGGTCAGTGGTCAGTGGGAATGGTCAGTGGTCAGTGGGAATGGTCAGTGGTCAGTGGGAATGGTCAGTGGTCAGTGGTCAGTGGTCAATGGTCAGTGGTCAGTGGGAATGGTCAGTGGTCAGTGGGAATGGTCAATGGTCAGTGGTCAGTGGGAATGGTCAGTGGTCAGTGGGAATGGTCAGTGGTCAGTGGTCAGTGGGAATGGTCAGTGGTCAGTGGTCAGTGGGAATGGTCAGTGGTCAGTGGGAATGGTCAGTGGTCAGTGGTCAATGGTCAGTGGTCAATGGTCAGTGGTCAGTGGTCAGTGGTCAGTGGTCAGTGGTCAGTGGTCAATGGTCAGTGGTCAGTGGTCAGTGGGAATGGTCAGTGGTCAGTGGTCAATGGTCAGTGGTCAGTGGTCAGTGGGAATGGTCAGTGGTCAATGGTCAGTGGTCAGTGGTCAATGGTCAGTGGTCAGTGGTCAGTGGTCAGTGGTCAATGGTCAGTGGTCAGTGGTCAGTGGTCAGTGGTCAATGGTCAGTGGTCACTCAGTGGTCAGTGGTCAATGGTCAGTGGTCAATGGTCAGTGGTCAGTGGTCAATGGTCAGTGGTCAATGGTCAATGGTCAGTGGTCAGTGGTCAATGGTCAGTGGTCAGTGGTCAATGGTCAGTGGTCAATGGTCAGTGGTCAGTGGTCAATGGTCAGTGGTCAGTGGTCAGTGGTCAGTGGTCAGTGGTCAGTGGTCAATGGTCAGTGGTCAATGGTCAGTGGTCAATGGTCAGTGGTCAGTGGTCAGTGGTCAATGGTCAGTGGTCAGTGGTCAGTGGTCAATGGTCAGTGGTCAGTGGTCACTCAGTGGTCAGTGGTCAATGGTCAGTGGTCAGTGGTCAGTGGTCAGTGGTCAATGGTCAATGGTCAGTGGTCAATGGTCAGTGGTCAGTGGTCACTCAGTGGTCAGTGGTCAATGGTCAGTGGTCAGTGGTCAATGGTCAATGGTCAGTGGTCAATGGTCAGTGGTCAATGGTCAGTGGTCAGTGGTCAGTGGTCAGTGGTCAGTGGTCAATGGTCAATGGTCAGTGGTCAGTGGTCAGTGGTCAGTGGTCAATGGTCAATGGTCAATGGTCAGTGGTCAGTGGTCAGTGGTCAATGGTCAATGGTCAGTGGTCAGTGGTCAGTGGGAATGGTCAGTGGTCAGTGGTCAATGGTCAGTGGTCAGTGGTCAGTGGTCAATGGTCAGTGGTCAGTGGTCAGTGGGAATGGTCAATGGTCAGTGGTCAATGGTCAGTGGTCAGTGGTCAGTGGTCAGTGGTCAATGGTCAATGGTCAGTGGGAATGGTCAGTGGTCAATGGTCAATGGTCAGTGGTCAGTGGTCAATGGTCAGTGGTCAGTGGTCAGTGGTCAGTGGTCAGTGGTCAGTGGTCAGTGGTCAGTGGTCAGTGGTCAATGGTCAGTGGTCAGTGGTCAATGGGAATGGTCAATGGTCAGTGGTCAGTGGTCAATGGTCAGTGGTCAGTGGTCAGTGGTCAATGGTCAGTGGTCAGTGGTCAGTGGTCAATGGTCAGTGGTCAGTGGTCAGTGGTCAATGGTCAGTGGTCAGTGGTCAGTGGTCAGTGGTCAATGGTCAATGGTCAGTGGTCAGTGGTCAGTGGTCAGTGGTCAGTGGTCAATGGTCAGTGGTCAGTGGTCAGTGGTCAGTGGTCAATGGTCAGTGGTCAGTGGTCAATGGTCAGTGGTCAGTGGTCAATGGTCAGTGGTCAGTGGTCAGTGGTCAGTGGTCAGTGGTCAATGGTCAATGGTCAGTGGTCAATGGTCAATGGTCAGTGGTCAATGGTCAGTGGTCAATGGTCAGTGGTCAGTGGTCAGTGGTCAGTGGGAATGGTCAGTGGTCAGTGGTCAGTGGTCAGTGGTCAATGGTCAATGGTCAGTGGTCAATGGTCAGTGGTCAGTGGTCAGTGGTCAGTGGTCAATGGTCAATGGTCAGTGGTCAGTGGTCAATGGTCAGTGGTCAGTGGTCACTCAGGTCAGTGGTCAATGGTCAGTGGTCAGTGGTCAATGGTCAGTGGTCAATGGTCAATGGTCAGTGGTCAGTGGTCAGTGGTCAATGGTCAATGGTCAGTGGTCAGTGGTCAGTGGTCAGTGGTCAGTGGTCAATGGTCAGTGGTCAATGGTCAATGGTCAGTGGTCAGTGGTCAATGGTCAGTGGTCAATGGTCAGTGGTCAGTGGTCAATGGTCAGTGGTCAATGGTCAGTGGTCAGTGGTCAGTGGTCAGTGGTCAATGGTCAATGGTCAATGGTCAATGGTCAATGGTCAATGGTCAGTGGTCAATGGTCAATGGTCAGTGGTCAGTGGTCAGTGGTCAATGGTCAGTGGTCAATGGTCAATGGTCAATGGTCAATGGTCAATGGTCAGTGGTCAATGGTCAGTGGTCAGTGGTCAGTGGTCAATGGTCAATGGTCAGTGGTCAGTGGTCAGTGGTCAGTGGTCAATGGTCAATGGTCAATGGTCAGTGGTCAGTGGGAATGGTCAATGGTCAATGGTCAATGGTCAGTGGTCAATGGTCAGTGGTCAGTGGTCAATGGTCAATGGTCAGTGGTCAGTGGTCAGTGGTCAGTGGGAATGGTCAGTGGTCAGTGGTCAGTGGTCAGTGGTCAATGGTCAGTGGTCAATGGTCAGTGGTCAATGGGAATGGTCAATGGTCAATGGTCAATGGTCAGTGGTCAGTGGTCAGTGGTCAATGGTCAGTGGTCAGTGGTCAGTGGTCAGTGGTCAGTGGTCAGTGGTCAATGGTCAGTGGTCAGTGGTCAATGGTCAGTGGTCAGTGGTCAATGGTCAGTGGTCAATGGTCAGTGGTCAGTGGGAATGGTCAGTGGTCAATGGTCAGTGGTCAGTGGTCAGTGGTCAATGGTCAGTGGTCAGTGGTCAGTGGTCAGTGGTCAATGGTCAGTGGTCAGTGGTCAATGGTCAGTGGTCAGTGGTCAATGGTCAGTGGTCAGTGGTCAGTGGTCAGTGGTCAATGGTCAATGGTCAGTGGTCAGTGGTCAGTGGTCAGTGGTCAGTGGTCAATGGTCAGTGGTCAGTGGTCAGTGGTCAGTGGTCAATGGTCAGTGGTCAGTGGTCAGTGGTCAATGGTCAGTGGTCAATGGTCAGTGGTCAGTGGTCAGTGGTCAGTGGTCAGTGGTCAGTGGTCAATGGTCAATGGTCAGTGGTCAATGGTCAGTGGTCAGTGGTCAGTGGTCAATGGTCAGTGGTCAGTGGGAATGGTCAGTGGTCATTGGGTCACTCAGGGGTCACTCAGGGGTCAGAGGTCACTCGGGGTCACTCAGGGGTCACTCAGGGGTCAGAGGTCACTCAGGGGTCACTGAGGGGTCAGACCCACAGCCTCCCCACCGGTCACTCTGGGGTCAAAGGTCAGTGCACAGTGGGCGTGGCCATGCAGGATGGGCGTGGCCATCCACGGTGGGCGTGTCCCTGCAGAGTGGGTGTGGCCATCCACGGTGGGCATGTCCAGCCAAAGTGGGCGTGTCCATGCAGAGTGGGCGTGGCCATCCATGGTGGGCGTGTCCCTGCAGAGTGGGCGTGTCCATGCATGGTGGGCGTGTCCATGCAGGGTGGGCGTGTCCAGCTGTGCCTCGTTTGTCTCACCTGTGGTTTTTGTTGTTTTTTGTTGTTTTTTTGTTGTTTTTTTTTTCTTTTTGTGTTTTCTCCTTGTTTTTTTTTTCGTCGTTTTTTGCCGCTTTTCGCTGCTTTTTTGCTGCTTTTCGTTGTTTTTTTCCCTGTTTTCTCCCCGTTTTTCACCATTTCCTCCGCCTTTCCGCAGCCGTGGCCCCGTTCAGCGGCGCCACCACCGGCACCGGGGGCCGGATCCGGGACGTGCAGAGCACGGGGAGGGGAGCGCACGTGATCGCGGGCACGGCCGGGTACTGCTTCGGGAACCTGCTCATACCCGGTGAGAGACGCTCAAAATACCCTAAATCATCCCAAAATCAAAAAAAATCCCAACAAAATCGGGTTCAGCACCCCCAAAAACCCCAAAATCCACCCCAGAAACACCAAAAACCCCAAAATCTCACCCCAAAACCCCAAAATCCCACCCAGAAACCCCAAAATCCACCCCAGAAACCCCCAAAACCCCAAAATCTCACCCAGAAACCCCAAAAATCCCCAAATCCACCCCAAAAAATCCCAAAATCCACCCCAAACCCCGGTGCTGCTTCGGGAACCTGCTCATACCCGGTGAGAGACGCCCAAAATACCCTAAATCATCCCAAAATCAAAAAAAATCCCAACAAAATCGGGTTCAGCACCCCCAAAAACCCCAAAATCCCCAAAAAATCCCACCCAAAATCCCACCCAGGAACCCCAAAACCCCAAAATCCACCCCAAAAACCCCAAAAACCTCAAAATCCCACCCAGAAACCCCCAAAAATCTCAAATCCGCCCCAAAACCCCGGTGCTGCTTCGGGAACCTGCTCGTACCCGGTGAGAGACGGCTGAAATGTCCCAAAATCAAAAAAAAACCCTAAAATATCCGTGAAATTTGGAGTCAGGAGCCTTAAAAACCCCAAAATCCATCCAAAAACCCCTAAAACTCACCCAGAAACCCCTAAAAACCCAAAAAATCCCAACCCAAAAACCCCAAAAACCCCAAAATCCACCCCAGAAACCCCAAAACCCCAAAAATCCCCCACAAATCCCTGAAAAATCCCCAAAAAATCCCCCAAAAAAAACCCCAAAAATCCCAAAAAATCACGAAAAAATCCCCCCAAAAAATCACCAAAATATCACCCAAAAAACTCCAAAAAATCCCCCAAAAATCAAAAAAAAATCCCCCAAAAATCCCCAAAAAAATCACCAAAAAATCCTAAAAAGAAAATCCCCCAAAAATCCCAAAAAAATCCCAAAAAAATCCCCCAAAAATCCCCCCAAAATCCCCAAAAAACACCAAAAAATCCCAAAAAAATCCCCCAAAATCCAAAAAAAATCCCAAAAAAATCCACAAAATCCAAAAAAAATCCCAAAAAAAATCCCCAAAAAATCCCTAAAAATCCCCAAAAATCCCCCAAAAATCCCCTAAAAATCCCCAAAAATGCCCAAAAAACACCAAAAAAATCCCCAAATATCCCCAAAAAATCCCCAAAAATCCTCCAAAACCCCCCCAAATTCCTTTTTTTTTTCTTTTTCACCCCAAATTCCCAATTTTTTTTAATTTTCACCCCAAATTCCCATTTTTTTTAAATTTTCACCCCAAATTCCCAATTTTTTTTTAATTTTCACCCCAAATTCCCTTTTTTTTTTAAATTTTCACCCTAAATTTCCATTTTTTTCTTAATTTTCACCCCAAATTCCCATTTTTCTCCCCATTTCAGGCTCTGAGCAGCCATGGGAGGATCCCCAAAATTCCCCCAAAATTGAGATTTTCTCGCCCATTTTTGGAGCTTTTTTTCCCCGTTTTTTCGCGTTTTTTCCCCAAATTTTCATCTTTTTTCCCGTTTTTTTTTTTGGTTTTTTCCCCAATTTCTCTTTTTTCCCAAAATTCCCATTTTTTCCCCGTTTCAGGCTACGAGGATCTTTTAAAATCCCCCAAAATTGAGATTTTCTCCTCCATTTTTGGAGCTTTTTTTTCCCCTTTTTTCGCGTTTTTTCCCCAAATTTTCATCTCTTTTCCCCATTTTTTTTTTTGTTTTTCCCCGTTTTTTTTTGTTTTTTCCCAATTTTTGACCTTTTCTCCCCATTTCAGGCTCTGAGCAGCCGTGGGAGGATCCCCTGTCCCCGTACCCCCAAATTCCCCCAAAATTGAGATTTTCTCCTCCATTTTTTGAGCTTTTTTCCCCGTTTTTTCGCGTTTTTTCGCCAAATTTTCGTCTTTTTTCTCCATTTTTTTTTTTTTGTTTTTTCCCATTTTTTTTGTTTTTTCCCAATTTTTGATCTTTTCTCCCCATTTCAGGCTTCGAGCAGCCGTGGGAGGATCCCCTGTGCCCGTACCCCCAAATTCCCCCAAAATTGAGATTTTCTCCTCCGTTTTTTGAGCTTTTTTCCCCGTTTTTTCGCGTTTTTTCCCCAAATTTTCGTCTTTTTTCTCCATTTTTTTTTGTTTTTTCCCATTTTTTTTATTTTTTCCCAATTTTTGACCTTTTCCCCCCATTTCAGGCTACGAGCAGCCGTGGGAGGACCCCCTGTGCCCGTACCCCCAAAATCTGCCCCAAAATCCCCCAAAAATCCCCCAAAATTGAGATTTTCTCGCCCATTTTTGGAGCTTTTTTCCCCGTTTTTTCGCATTTTTTCCCCAAATTTTCATCTTTTTTCCCGTTTTTTTTTTTGGTTTTTTCCCCAATTTCTCTTTTTTCCCAAAATTCCCATTTTTTTCCCCGTTTCAGGCTACGAGGATCTTTTAAAATCCCCCAAAATTGAGATTTTCTCCTCCATTTTTTGAGCTTTTTTCCCCGTTTTTTCGCGTTTTTTCGCCAAATTTTCGTCTTTTTTCCCCGTTTTTTTTTGTTTTTCATTCCCCAATTTCTGTTTTTTCCCAAAATTCCCATTTTTTACCCCAATTTAAGCTATGAGCAGTCCTGGGAAGATCCCATGCCCCTCAAAAATCCCCCAAAATTGAGATTTTCTCGCCCATTTTTTGAGCTTTTTTTCCCCGTTTTTTTGTGTTTTTTCCCCAAATTTTCGTCTTTTTTCCCCAATTTCTGTTTTTTCCCAAAATTCCCATTTTTTACCCCAATTTAAGCTATGAGCAGCCGTGGGAGGATCCCATACCCCTCAAAAATCCCTCAAAATTGAGATTTTCTCCTCCATTTTTTGAGCTTTTTTCCCCGTTTTTTCGCGTTTTTTCCCCAAATTTTCATCTTTTTTCCCCGTTTTTTTTTTTGGTTTTTTCCCCAATTTCTCTTTTTTCCCAAAATTCCAATTTTTTTTCCCCGTTTCAGGCTACGAGGATCTTTTAAAATCCCCCAAAATTGAGATTTTCTCCTCCGCTTTTTGAGCTTTTTTTCCCAAATTTTCGTCTTTTTTCCCCATTTTTTTTTTGTTTTTCCCCATTTTTTTTTGTTTTTTCCCAATTTTTGACCTTTTCTCCCCATTTCAGGCTTCGAGCAGCCGTGGGAGGATCCCCTCTCCATGTACCCCCCAAATTCCCCCAAAATTGAGATTTTCTCCTCCGTTTTTTGACCTTTTTTCCCCGTTTTTTCGCGTTTTTTCACCAAATTTTCATCTTTTTCCCCGTTTTTTTTTTTGTTTTTTTCCCAATTTTTGACCTTTTCTCCCCGTTTCAGGCTCTGAGCAGCCGTGGGAGGATCCCCTCTCCATGTACCCCCAAATTCCCCCAAAATTGAGATTTTCTCCTCCGTTTTTTGAGCTTTTTCCCCCAAATTTTCACGGTTTTTCCCCAAATTTTCATCTTTTTTCCCCATTTTTTTTTTGTTTTTTTTTTCCCAATTTCTGTTTTTTCCCAATTTTGGATGATTTCCCCCCATTTCAGGCTCTGAGCAGCCGTGGGAGGATCCCCTGTGCCCGTACCCCCAAATTCCCCCAAAATTGAGATTTTCTCTTCCATTTTTTGAGCTTTTTTCCCCATTTTTTCGCCAAATTTTCGTCTTTTTTCCCCATTTTTTTTTTTTGTTTTTCCCCAATTTCTGTTTTTTCCCATTTTTATGGTTTTTCTCCCCATTTCAGGCTCTGAGCAGCCGTGGGAGGATCCCCCAAATTCCCCCAAAACTGAGATTTTCTCCTCCATTTTTTGAGCTTTTTTCCCCGTTTTTTCGCGTTTTTTCGCCAAATTTTCGTCTTTTTTCCCCATTTTTTTTATTTTTTCCCAATTTTTGACCTTTTCTCCCCATTTCAGGCTACGAGCAGCCGTGGGAGGATCCCCTGTGCCCGTACCCCCAAATTCCAGCAAAATTGAGATTTTCTCCTCCATTTTTGGAGCTTTTTTCCCCGTTTTTTCGCGTTTTTTCCCCAAATTTTCGTCTTTTTTCCCCGTTTTTTTTTTGTTTTTCCCCATTTTTTTTGTTTTTTCCCAATTTTTGACCTTTTCTCCCCATTTCAGGCTTCGAGCAGCCGTGGGAGGATCCCCTGTGCCCGTACCCCCAAATTCCCCCAAAATTGAGATTTTCTCCTCCATTTTTTGAGCTTTTTTCCCCGTTTTTTCGCCAAATTTTCGTCTTTTTTCTCCATTTTTTTTTTGTTTTTTCCCAATTTTTGACCTTTTCCCCCCATTTCAGGCTACGAGCAGCCGTGGGAGGACGCCCTCTCCCCGTACCCCTCGTCCTTTGCCCGGCCCCTGGAGGTCGCGCTCGGCGCCAGCGACGGCGCCTCCGACTACGGCAACAAATTCGGGGAGCCCCTGCTGGCAGGTGGGGACATTGGGGACACTGGGGACAATTGGGGACATTGGGGACAATTTGGGGACAATTTAGGGACATTTGGGGACAATTTGGGGACATTTGGGACAATTTGGGGACAATTTTGGGGGGTTTGGGAGAATTTTCAGGGGTTTTTGGGGACATTTCTGGGCCATTTTGGGGCATTTTTTAGAGGTTTTGGGGACATTTTTGGGACAGTTTGGGGACACTTGGAGGAGGTTTGGGGACATTTGGGGACATTTGGGGACACCTGGGGAGCTTTGGAGATGTTTGGGGACAATTTTGGGGGGTTTGGGAGAATTTTCAGGGGTTTTTGGGGACATTTCGGGGCCATTTTGGGGCATTTTTGGGTGATTTGGGGACATTTTAGGGACAATTTTGGGACACTTTGGGACCATTGGGGACAATTTTGGGGGTTTGGGGACATTTTGGGACAATTTGGGGACAATTTGGGGACAATTTGGGGACATTTGGGACAATTTTGGGGAGTTTGGGGACAATTTTCAGGGATTTTTGGGACATTTCGGGGCATTTTTTGGAGGTTTTGGGGACATTCTTGGGACAATTTGGGGACATTTTGGGAGTTTTGGGGACAATTGGGGTCAATTTGGGGACAATTTGGGGACATTTGGGGACAATTTTGGGATAATTTTAGGGACACTTTGGGACAATTCTGGGGCCATTTCAGGGGGTTTGGGGACATTTCAGGGACTTTTTGGGGACAATTTGGGGACATTTGGGGACATTTTGGGGACAATTTGGGACAATTTGGGGACATTTGGGACAATTTGGGACAATTTTGGGGGTTTGGGAGAATTTTCAGGGGTTTTTGGGGACATTTCAGGGCCATTTTGGGGCATTTTTGGGTGATTTGGGGACATTTTAGGGACAATTTTGGGACACTTTGGGACCATTGGGGACAATTTTGGGGGTTTGGGGACATTTGGGACAATTTGGGACAATTTTGGGACAATTTGGGGCCGTTTTGGGGAGTTTGGGGAGAATTTTCAGGGGTTTTTGGGACATTTTGGGGCATTTTTAGGAGGTTTTGGGGACATTTTAGGGACATTTGGGGACACCTGGGGACAATTTGGGACAATTTGGGACAATTTGGGACAATTGGGGACAATTTTGGGACAATTTGGGGCCGTTTTGGGGCATTTTTGGGAGATTTTGGGGACAATTTGGGGACATTTGGGGACAATTTGGGGACAATTTTGGGGACAATTTTGGGGACACTTTGGGACAATTCTGGGGCCATTTCAGGGGGTTTGGGGACATTTCAGGGACTTTTTGGGGACAATTTGGGACAATTTGGGGACATTTTGGGACAATTTGGGACATTTGGGACAATTTGGGGGATTTTGGGCGTTTTTGTCTGGGATTTTGGGGTGATTTTGGAGCGATTTTGGTTGGGATTTTTGGGGGATTTGGGGTGAATTTGGTGAATTTGGGGTTTCTCCAATTTGGGGATTTTGGGGCGATTTTGGTTGGGATTTTTGGCTGATTTTGGGTTAATTTGGGGCTGATTTTGGGGCAATTTTGGGGTGAATTTGGTGAATTTTGGGTTTCTCCAATTTGGGTGTTTTGGGGCGATTTTGGTTGGGATTTTTGGGGGATTTTTGGGGGATTTTGGAGCGTTTTTGTCTGGGATTTTGGGGTGATTTTGGTTGGGATTTTTGGGGGATTTGGGGTGAATTTGGTGAATTTTGGGTTTCTCCAATTTGGGTATTTTGGGATGATTTTGGTTGGGATTTTTGAGGGATTTTTGGGGGATTTTGGGGTGATTTTGGTTGGGATTTTTGGGGGATTTTGGAGCTGATTTTGGGGTGATTTTGGCTGCGATTTTGGGGGCGTTTCAGGAGGGTTTTGGTGCTGATTTCGAGGCAGTTTTGGGGTGATTTTTGGGCTGATTTAGGGGTGATTTTGGGGCAGATTTTGGGGCACATTTTGGGGCAAATTTGGGCAGTTTTGGGTGTCTCTGATTTGGGTGATTTTGGTGGGGATTTTGGTTCAATTTGGGGCGGGTTTGGGGCAGATTTTTGCCATTTTTTGCTGTTTTTTTGCTGTTTGTGCATTTCTCCAATTTTGGCCAATTCTGGCCGGAATTTTTTGGCGGTTTTGGGTAAACGTGGGTGGAATTTGAGGGATTTTGGGATTTTGGGGTTGCAGGCTTCGCCCGCTCCTTCGGGCAGGTCCTGCCCGGGGGGCAGCGCCGCGAGTGGATCAAACCCATCATGTTCAGCGGCGGCATCGGAGCCCTGGAGGACGAGCACGTCAAGAAGGAAACCCCAGAGCCAGGTGAGGGCCCGAAAATGACCCAAAAACGACCCCAAAAATGTCCCAAAATATCCCAGGAATATCCCTCAAATTAACCCAAAAATACCCCAAAAAATGTCCCCAAAATACCCCAAAAACACCCCCGAAAAATCTCAAAAAATAACCCTAAAATGACCCAAAAATAACCCCAAAAATGTCCTAAAAACACCCCAAACGTCACCCAAAAAACAACCCCAAAATGACCCAAAAATGTCCCAAAATATCCCAGGAATATCCCTCAAAATAACTCAAAAAATAACCCAAAAATACCCCAAAAAATGTCCCCAAAATGCCCTAAAAATACCCCAAAAATACCCCCGAAAAATCTCAAAAAATAACCCAAAAATGACCCAAAAGTAACCCCAAAAATGTCCTAAAAACACCGCAAACGTCACCCAAAAAACAACCCCAAAATGACCCAAAAATGTCCCAAAATATCCCAGGAATATCCCTCAAAATAACTCAAAAAATAACCCAAAAATACCCCAAGAAATGTCCCCAAAATGTCCTAAAAATGCCCCAAAAATACCCCCGAAAAATCTCAAAAAATAACCCTAAAATGACCCAAAAATAACCCCAAAAATGTCCTAAAAACACCTCAAACATCACCCAAAAAACAACTCCAAAATAACCCAAAAATAACTAAAAAAAAACCTCAAAAATGTCCCAGAAATCCTGAAAATCCCCCAAATCTCCCCTTAAATTCCCCCAGTTTTTCCCTTTAAATCCCCCACAAATGCCCTAAAAATCCGCCCAGAATCCCCCAAATTTTCCCCAAATTTCCCCCAAATTTTCCCCAAATTTCCCCCAAATTTCCTCCCCCCAAAATCCTCCAAATCCCCCCCAAATTCCCCCTCAAAATCCCTCCCAAAAATCCCTCAAATCCCCCCAAAACCCCCTAAAAACCCACCCCAAATCCCCCCTAAAATCCCCCAAATTTTCCCCAAATCCCTCAAATCTCCCCAAATTTTCCCCAGAATTCTCTAAATTCCCCCCAAATCCCCCCCAAATTTCCTCCCCCAAAATCCCCCCAAATTTTCGCCCAAATCCCCCAAATTCCCCCCAAAATTCCCTAAAAGTCCAAATCCACCCCAAATACCCCAAATTTTCCTAAATTTTCCCCAAATTTTCCCCAAAATCCCCCAAATTCCACACAAAAATCCCTCAAAATCCCCCAAATTTTCCCCAAATCCCCCCAAATCTTCCCCAAAATTCCACCAAAATCCCCCAAATTCTCCCCCAGAATCCCCCAAATTCCCCACAAAAATCCCCTAAAAATCCCCCAAATTTCCCCCAAAAATCCCCCCTAAATTTTCCCCAAAATCCCCCCAAATTTCCTCCCCCCAAATCCTCTAAATCCCCCAAAATCCCCCCAAATTTTCACCCAAATTCCCCCCAAAATTCCCTAAAAATCCAAATCCACCCCAAATCCCCCAAATTTTCCCCAAACTCCCCCAAATTTGGCACAAAAATCCCTCAAAATCCCCCCGAAATTTTCCCCAAATCCCAAAAAAATCCCCCCAAATTTCCTCCCCCAAATCCTCTAAATCCCCCAAAATCCCCAAATTTTCACCCAAATTCCCCCCAAAATTCCCTAAAAACCCAAATCTGCCCCAAATCCCCCAAATTTTCCCCAAAATCCCCCAAATTCCCACTGAAAATCCCCCAAATTTCCCCCAGATTTCCCCAAATTCCGCACAAAAATCCCTCAAAATCCCCCCGAAATTTTCCCCAAATCCCCAAAAAATCCCCCCAAAATTCCCCAAATTTTCCCCAAATCGCCCAAATTTTCCCCAAAATCCCCCAACATTTTCCTAAAAATCCAAATCCCCCAAATTCCCTCCCCCCAAAATCCTCTAAATGCCCCAAAATCCCCCCAAATTTTCACCCAAATCCCCCCAAAATTCCCTGAAAACCCAAATCCGCCCCAAATCCCCCAAATTTTCCCCAAACTCCCCCAAATTCCACACAAAAATCCCTCAAAATCCCCCCGAAATTTTCCCCAAATCCCCAAAAAATCCCCCCAAAATCCCCCAAATTCCCTCCCCCCAAAATCCTCTAAATGCCCCAAAATCCCCCCAAATTTTCACCAAAATCCCCCCAAAATTCCCTGAAAACCCAAATCCACCCCAAATCCCCCAAAATCCCCCCTAAATTTTCTCCCAAATTCCCCCCCAAATTTTCCCCAAATTCAGCACAAAAATCCCTCAAAATCCCCCCGAAATTTTGCCCAAATCCCAAAAACATCCCCCAAATTTTCCCCAAAATCCCCCCAAATTTTCACCCAAATCCCCCCAAAATTCCCTAAAAATCCAAATCCGCCCCAAATCCCCCAAATTTTCCCCCAGATCCCCCAAATTCCCCCTTAAAATCCCCCAAATTTTCCCCAAATCCCCCCCCAAATTTTCCCCAAATTCCGCACAAAATCCCCCCAAAATCTCCCCAAATTTTCCCCCAAATCCCCCAAATTTTCCCCAAATTTCCCCAAATTCCGCACAAAAATCCCTCAAAATCTCCCCAAAATTTTCCCCAAATCCCCCAAAAAATCCCCCCAAAATCCCCCAAATTTTCCCCCAAATCCCCCAAATTTTCCCCAAATTTCCCCTAATTCCGCACAAAAATCCCTCAAAATCCCCCAAATTTTTCCCCAAATCCCCCAAATTTTTCCCCAAATTTCCCCAAATTTCCCCCAAATCCCAAATTTTGGGTTTTTGCCCCCAGGGATGTTGGTGGTGAAGTTGGGGGGTCCCGTCTACAGGATCGGCGTGGGGGGAGGGGCGGCCTCCTCCATCCAGGTTTGGGGCAAATTCCCGGGATTTTGGGGAATTTGGGATTTTTGGGGGATTTGAGGGGAAATTTGACAGAATTTGGGGGATTTCGGGGGATTCAGGGAAGATTTTGGGGGAATTTGAGCATTTTGGGAAAATTTGGGATTTTTGATGGAATTTGGGGTGAATTTTGGGTGGAATTCGGGGAATTTTTGGGGGGATTTTTGGGTGGAATTTGGGGGAAATTTGGGATTTTGGGGAATTTTGGGGTGAAATTTGGGGGATTTTTGGGAGGATTTTGGTGGAATTTTGGGGGATTTTGGGGTGAAATTTTGGGGAGATTTGAGAGAATTTTGGGGGTTCAGCGTTGGGGGGAGGGGCGGCCTCCTCCATCCAGGTTTGGGGCAAATTCCCGAGATTTTGGGAAATTTGGGATTTTTGGGGGATTTGAGGGGAAATTTGACAGAATTTGGGGGATTTTGGGGGATTTGGGGAAGATTTTGGGGGGGATTTGAGCCTTTTGGGAAAATTTGGGATTTTTCATGGAATTTGGGGTGAATTTTGGGTGGAATTTGGGGAATTTTTGGGGGGATTTTTGGGTGGAATTTGGGGAAAAATTGGGATTTTGGGGTGAAATTTGGGGGATTTTAGGTAGAATTTAGGGAGATTTTGGGGGGTATTTTGGTTGGAATTTGGGGGGATTTTTGGGGGGGATTTTTGGGGATTTTTGAGGTGAAATTTGGGGGATTTAGGGAGGATTTTGGGTGAAATTTGGGAGATTTTTAGGTCGAATTTGGGGGGATTTTGGGGGGATTTTTTTGGGATTTTGGGGTGGATTTCAGGGAGGTTTTGTGGGGAATTTGGGGGATTTTTTTCCTTTTTTTGGTTTTTGATTTTTGTATTTTTGAGGTCTTTGATTGGGATTTTTTTGGGGGGATTTTGACATTTTGGATGGGATTTTTTGGGGGATTTTTGTTGCTCCTGAATGGATTTTTTTGGGGAGACTTTGGGGTTTTTGAGGTTTCTGGTTGAAATTTTTTTGGGATTTTTTGAGGTTTCTGGTTGGAATTTTTTTTGGGATTTTGGGATTTTTTGAGGTTTCTGGTTGAGGATTTTTTCCATTTTTTTGATTTTTGTATTTTTGAGGTCTCAGATTGGGAATTTTGGGGGGATTTTGACATTTTGGATGGGATTTTCACTGTTTTTTCATGGAATTTTCGGTGCCACCCCGTTGTCCCCTTGGTGTCCCCTCAGGTGCAGGGTGACAACGAGGCCGAGCGGGATCTGGGGATTTTTGGGGTTCCTGGGTGCATTTTTGGGGTTCCTGGGTGCATTTTTGGGGTTCCTGGGTGCATTTTTATGGCATTTTGGCATTTTTAATGGGATTTTTTGGGGGTTTTTGTTGCTCCTGAGTGGATTTTTTGGGGAGATTTTGGGATTTTTGGGGATTTTGGGATTTTTTTGAGGTTTCTGGTTGAGGATTTTTTTCCATTTTTTTGATTTTTGTATTTTTGAGGTCTCAGATTGGGATTTTTTTGGGGGGATTTTGACATTTTGGATGGGATTTTTTTGGGATTTTCGCTGTTTTTTCACGGATTTTTTTGGGAATTTCGGTGCCACCCCGTTGTCCCCTTGGTGTCCCCTCAGGTGCAGGGTGACAACGAGGCCGAGCGGGATCTGGGGGTTTTTGGGGTTCCTGGGTGCATTTTTGGGTTCCTGGGTGCATTTTTATGGCATTTTGGCATTTTTGATGGGATTTTTAATGGGATTTTTGTTGTTCCTGAATGGATTTTTTGGGGAGACTTTGGGTTTTTTGAGGATTTTGGTTGGAATTTCTTTGGGATTTTGGATTTTTTTGAGGTTTCTGGTTGGGGATTTGTTTCCTGTTTTTGATTTTTGTATTTTTGAGGTCTCAGATTGGGATTTTTTTGGGGGGATTTTGACATTTTGGATGAGATTTTTTTGGGATTTTCGCTGTTTTTTCATGGAATTTTGGGTGCCACCCCGTTGTCCCCTTGGTGTCCCCTCAGGTGCAGGGTGACAACGAGGCCGAGCGGGATCTGGGGATTTTTGGGGTTCCTGGGTGCATTTTTGGGGTTCCTGGAGGGGTTTTTGGGGTTCCTGGGTGCATTTTTATGGCATTTTGGCATTTTTAATGGGATTTTTGGGGGATTTTTGTTGCTCCTGAGTGGATTTTTTGGGGAGACTTTGGGATTTTTGGGGATTTTGGTTGGAATTTTTTTTGGATTTTGGGATTTTTTTGAGGTTTCTGGTTGAGGATTTTTTCTCCTTTTTTTGGTTTTTGTATTTTTGAGGTCTCTGATTGGGATTTTTTTGGGGGGATTTTGACATTTTGGATGGGATTTTTTTGGGGTTTTCACTATTTTTTCATGGAATTTTGGGTGCCACCCCGTTGTCCCCTTGGTGTCCCCTCAGGTGCAGGGTGACAACGAGGCCGAGCGGGATCTGGGGATTTTTGGGGTTCCTGGGTGCATTTTTGGGGTTCCTGGGTGCATTTTTGGGGTTCCTGGGTGCATTTTTATGGCATTTTGACATTTTTGATGGGATTTTTTGGGGATTTTCGCTGTTTTTTCACGGATTTTTTTGGGAATTTCGGTGCCACCCCGTTGTCCCCTTGGTGTCCCCTCAGGTGCAGGGTGACGAGGCTGAGCGGGATCTGGGGATTTTTGGGGTTCCTGGGTGCATTTTTGGGGTTCCTGGGTGCATTTTTGGGGTTCCTGGGTGCATTTTTATGGCATTTTGGCATTTTTGATGGGATTTTTTTGGGATTTTCGCTGTTTTTTCACGGATTTTTTTGGGAATTTCGGTGCCACCCCGTTGTCCCCACGGTGTCCCCTCAGGTGCAGGGGGACAACGAGGCCGAGCGGGATCTGGGGGCCGTGCAGCGCGGGGACGCCGAGATGGAGCAGAAGCTGAACCGGGTCCTGCGCGGCTGCATCGAGAGCGGCGCCGCCAACCCCGTCAGCTCCATCCACGACCAGGGGGCCGGGGGGAACGGTGAGTGACATTAATGGGGACATTTGGGGACATTAATGGGGACATTGGGGACATTAATGGGGATTGGGGGCATTGGGGACATTGGGGGTGTTGGGGACATTGGGGGGATTGGGGACATTGGGGACATTGGGGACATTAATGGGGACATTGGGGGCGTTGGGGACATTGGGGACATTGGGGACATTGGGAGGATTGGGGACATTGGGGACATTGAGGGGATTGGGGACATTGGGGATGTTGGGGACATTGGGGGGATTGGGGACATTGGGGACAATGGGAACCCCGTGAGCTCCATCCGTGACCAGGGGGCAGGGGGGAATGGTGGGTGACATTAATGGGGACATTAATGGGGATTGGGGACATTGGGGACATTGGGGACATTGGGAGGATTGGGGACATTGGGGACATTGAGGGGATTGGGGACATTGGGGACATTGGGGGGATTGGGGACATTGGGAACCCCGTGAGCTCCATCCACGACCAGGGCGCCGGGGGGAACGGTGAGGGACATTAATGGGGACATTTGGGGACATTAATGGGGACATTGGGGACATTAATGGGGATTGGGGGCATTGGGGACATTGGGGGTGTTGGGGACATTGGGGGGATTGGGGACATTGGGGACATTGGGGACATTAATGGGGACATTGGGGGCGTTGGGGACATTGGGGACATTGGGGACATTGGGAGGATTGGGGACATTGGGGACATTGAGGGGATTGGGGACATTGGGGATGTTGGGGACATCGGGGACATTGGGGGGATTGGGGACATTGGGGACAATGGGAACCCCGTGAGCTCCATCCGTGACCAGGGGGCAGGGGGGAATGGTGGGTGACATTAATGGGGACATTAATGGGGATTGGGGACATTGGGGACATCGGGGACATTGGGGGCATTGGGGGCATTGGTGACATTGGGGACATTGGGGACATTGAGGACATTGAGGGGATTGGGGACATTGGGAACCCCGTCAGCTCCATCCACGACCAGGGGGCAGGGGGGAATGGTGAGAGAGGGGACATTAATGGGGACATTTGGGGACATTAATGGGGATTGCGGACATTGGGGGCGTTGGGGGCGTTGGGGGTGTTGGGGACATTAATGGGGATTGGGGACATTGGGGACATTAATGGGGACATTTGGGGACTTTGAGGGCGTTGGGGACTTTGGGGACGTTAATGGGGACATTGGGGACCCCGTCAGCTCCATCCATGACCAGGGCGCCGGGGGGAACGGTGAGAGACATCTGGGGACATTGGGGACATTTGGGGACATTAACGGGGACATTGGGGACATTGGGGGGATTGGGGACAGTGGGGACATTGGAGACATTGGGAACCCCGTCAGCTCCATCCACGACCAGGGGGCTGGCGGGAACGGTGAGCAGGGGACATTTGGGGACATTGGGGACATTAATGGGGACATTAATGGGGACATTAATGGGGACATTGGGGACAATGAGGGGATTGGGGACATTGGGGGGCGTTTGGGACATTGGGGACATTGGGGACATTGGGGACCCCGTCAGCTCCATCCACGACCAGGGCGCCGGCGGCAATGGTGAGAGAGGGGACATTAATGGGGACATTTGGGGACATTAATGGGGACATTGGGGACATTTGAGGACATTGGGAATGTTGGGGACATGGGGACATTGGGGGGATTGGGGACATTAATGGGGATTGGGGACATTGGGGACCCCGTCAGCTCCATCCACAACCAGGGGGCAGGGGGGAACGGTGAGCAGGGGACATTTGGGAACATTAACGGGGACATTGGGGACATTGGGGGGACTGGGGACATTTGGGGACATTGGGGACATTGGGGACACTGGGGATTGGGGACATTGGGGACATTAATGGGGACATTGGGGACATTGGGGGGATTGGGGACATTGGGGACATTGGGGGGATTGGGGACATTGGGGACATTGGGGACCCCGTCAGCTCCATCCACGACCAGGGCGCTGGCGGCAACGGTGAGAGAGGGGACATTTGGGGACATTGGGGACATTGGGGACATTGAGGGCGTTGGGGACATTGGGGACATTGGGGACATTGAGGGCGTTGGGGACATTGGGGGACATTGGGGACATTGGGGACATTGAGGGGATTGGGGACATTGGGGACATTGAGGGGATTGGGGACATTGGGGACCCCGTCAGCTCCATCCACGACCAGGGCGCCGGCGGGAACAGTGAGGGATATCTGGGGACATTTGGGGACATTGGGGACGTTGGGGACAATGGGGGGACACCATGGCACGAATCCGTGCTGCCAGGCTGCTGTCCCCGCTGACGTCCCCGATGTCCCCAACAACGTCCATTGTGTCCTCGCTGACGTCCCCAATGCTGTCCCCTCCCGTGTCCCCAATGCTGTCCCCTCCCGTGTCCCCAATGATGTCCCCAATGTCCCCCTGATGTCCCCAGTGTCCCCAATGCTGTCCCCAATTATGTCCCCAATGTCCCCCTGATGTCCCCAGTGATGTCCCCCTGATGTCCCCAATGTCCCCAGTGTCCCCAATGTCCCCCTGTTGTCCCCAATGCTGTCCCCAATGTCCCCTCTGATGTCCCTCTGATGTCCCCAATGTCCCCAATGTCCCCAATGCTGTCCTCAATGATGTCCCCAATGTCCCCCTGATGTCCCCAGTGATGTCCCCAATGCTGTCCCCAATGTCCCCGCAATGTCCCCAATGTCCCCCTGTTGTCCCCAATGCTGTCCCCAATGTCCCCCTGATGTCCCCAGTGTCCCCAATGTCCCCAATGCTGTCCCCAATGATGTCCCCAATGTCCCCCTGATGTCCCCAGTGATGTCCCCCTGATGTCCCCAATGTCCCCAATGTCCCCACTGTCCCCCTGATGTCCCCCCATGTCCCCCTGATGTCCCCATTGTCCCCGCAATGTCCCCACTGTCCCCCTGTTGTCCCCAATGCTGTCCCCATTGTCCCCAATGTCCCCAATGTCCCCCTGATGTCCCCAATGTCCCCCCAGTGTCCCCAATGTCCCCCTGATGTCCCCCTGATGTCCCCAATGCTGTCCCCGATGTCCCCAATGTCCCCAATGTCCCCCTGATGTCCCCCCTGTCCCCAGGCAATGTCCTCAAGGAGATCTCGGAGCCGGCCGGGGCCGTCATCTACGCCAGCCGCTTCCAGGTCAGTGTCACCAAATGTCACCAAATGTCACCAAATGTCACCCCCGTGTCACCAAATGTCACCCCAATGTCACCAAATGTCACCTCAGTGTCACCCCAGTGTCATCAATGTCACCTCGGTGTCACCAAATGTCACCCCGGTGTCACCAATGTCACCCCCGTGTCACCAATGTCACCAGTGTCACCCCGGTGTCACCCCAGTATCCCCAATGTCACCCCAGTGTCACCCCAATGTCACCCCAGTGTGGCCTCAGTGTCACCAATGTCACCTCGGTGTCACCAAATGTCACCCCCCTGTCACCAATGTCACCCCAGTGTCACCAAACGTCGCCCCCGTGTCACCAATGTCACCTCAATGTCCCCAAATGTCACCCCAGTGTCACCCCCCTGTCACCAATGTCACCAAATGTCACCAAATGTCACCCCAGTGTCACCCCCATGTCACCAATGTCACCAAATGTCCCCAGTGTCACCCCAGTGTCACCCCAATGTCACCAATGTTCCCAGTGTTACCCCAGTGTCCCCTCAGTGTCACCCCAATGTCACCCCAGTGTCACCAATGTCACCAAATGTCACCCCAGTGTCACCCCAGTGTCACCAATGTCACCTCAATGTCCCCCCAATGTCCCCAGTGTTCCCAATCCCCCAAATGTCCCCAATGTCCTCCAATGTCACCCCTGTGTCACCCCAGTGTCACCAAACGTTGCCCCCGTGTCACCCATGTGTCCCCAGTGTCACCTCAGTGTCACCAAATGTCACCCCAGTGTCACCTCAGTGTCTCCAGTGTCACCAATGTCCCCAGTGTCACCCCAGTGTCACCAATGTCACCTCAATGTCACCTCGGTGTCACCAATGTCCCCTTAATGTCCCCCAATGTCCCCAGTGTTCCCAATCCCCCAAATGTCCCCAATGTCCTCCAATGTCCCGAATGTCACCCCAGTGTCACCCCAGTGTCACCCCAATGCCACCAATGTTCCCAGTGTTACCCCAGTGTCCCCTCAGTGTCACCCCAGTGTCACTCCAGTGTCATCTCAGTGTCACCAATGTCACCAGTGTCACCCCAGTGTCACCTCAGTGTCACTCCAGTGTCACCCCAGTGTCATCAATGTCCCCAATGTCACCCCAGTGTCCCCTCAATGTCACCAAATGTCACCCCAATGTTACCCCAGTGTCACCAGTGTGACCCCAGTGTCCCCTCAGTGTCACCCCAGTGTCACCCCAGTGTCACCAATGTCACTAGCGTTCCCTTAATGTCCCCCCAGTGTCCCCAATGTCCCCAATGTCCCCAAACCCTTTAACCCTTTCAATGCTGTGACATCCCCCATTGTACCCAATGGGTTTGGTGGCACCTTGGTGACATTGGTGACATTGGTGACACCTTGGTGGCCTCGGTGGCAGCTGGGTGACCCCACCCTGAGCGTCCTGGAGCTCTGGGGCGCCGAGTACCAGGAGTGTCCCCAATGTCCCCAGTGTCCCCAAACCCTTTAACCCCTTCAATGCTGTGATATCCCCCATTGTACCCAATGGTTTGGTGGCACCTTGGTGACATTGGTGACATTGGTGACACCTTGGTGGCCTCGGTGGCAGCTGGGTGACACCACCCTGAGCGTCCTGGAGCCCTTGTCCCCCTCATCCCTTGTCCCCAATGTCCCCAATGTCCCCAAACCCTTTAACCCCTTCAATGCCATGGTATCCCCCATTATACCCAATGGGTTTGGTGACACCTTGGTGACACCTTGGTGGCATCGGTGACACCTTGGTGGCCTCGCTGGCAGCTGGGTGACGCCACCCTGAGCGTCCTGGAGCCCTTGTCCCCCTCATCCCTTGTCCCCAATGTCCCCAGTGTCCCCAAACCCTTTAACCCCTTCAATGCCGTTATTTCACTGGTGACATTGGTGATACCTGGGTGGCTTTGGTGGCACCTTGGTGACATCGGTGACACCTTGGTGGCCTCGCTGGCAGCTGGGTGACGCCACCCTGAGCGTCCTGGAGCCCTTGTCCCCCTCATCCCTTGTCCCCAATGTCCCCAGTGTCCCCAAACCCTTTAACCCCTTCAATGCCGTTATTTCACTGGTGACATTGGTGATACCTGGGTGGCTTTGGTGGCACCTTGGTGACATCGGTGACACCTTGGTGGCCTCGCTGGCAGCTGGGTGACGCCACCCTGAGCGTCCTGGAGCCCTTGTCCCCCTCATCCCTTGTCCCCAATGTCCCCAATGTCCCCACACCCTTTAACCCCTTCAATGCCATTATTTCACTGGTGACATTGGTGACACCTGGGTGGCTTTGGTGGCACCTTGGTGACATCGGTGACACCTTGGTGGCCTCGGTGGCAGCTGGGTGACCCCACCCTGAGCATCCTGGAGCTCTGGGGCGCCGAGTACCAGGAGTGTCCCCAATGTCCCCAATGTCCCCAGACCCTTTAACTCCTTCAATGCCATGATGGCCGCCATTGTTCCCAATGGGTTTGGTGGCACCTTGGTGACATTGGTGACACCTTGGTGACACTTTGGTGGCCTCGGTGGCAGCTGGGTGATGCCATCCTGAGCGTCCTGGAGCCCTTGTCCCCCTCATCCCCTGTCCCCAATGTCCCCAATGTCCCCAAACCCTTTAACCCCTTCAATGCCGTTATTTCACTGGTGACATTGGTGATACCCGGGTGGCTTTGGTGGCACCTTGGTGGCATCGGTGACACCTTGGTGACATTGGTGGCCTCGGTGGCAGCTGGGTGACACCACGCTGAGCATCCTGGAGCCCTTGTCCCCCTCATCCCTGTCCCCAATGTCCCCAGTGTCCCCAAACCCTTTAACCCTTTCAATGCTGTGACATCCCCCATTGTACCCAATGGGTTTGGTGACACCTTGGTGGCACCTTGGTGACATTGGTGACACCTTGGTGACATCGGTGACACCTTGGTGGCCTCGGTGGCAGCTGGGTGACACCACCCTGAGCATCCTGGAGCCCTTGTCCCCCTCATCCCTTGTCCCCAATGTCCCCAATGTCCCCAAACCCTTTAACCCCTTCAATGCCGTTATTTCACTGGTGACATTGGTGACACCCGGGTGGCTTTGGTGGCACCTTGGTGGCATCGGTGACACCTTGGTGGCCTTGGTGGCAGCTGGGTGACCCCACCCTGAGCGTCCTGGAGCCCTGGGGCGCCGAGTACCAGGAGTGTCCCCAGTGTCCCCAATGTCCCCAAACCCTTTAACCCCTTCAATCCCGTAATGGCCGCCATTGTTCCCAATGGGTTTGGTGGCACCTTGGTGGCATCGGTGACACCTTGGTGGCCTCGGTGGCAGCTGGGTGACACCACGCTGAGCATCCTGGAGCCCTTGTCCCCCTCATCCCTTGTCCCCAATGTCCCCAATGTCCCCAAACCCTTTAACCCTTTCAATGCCGTGATATCCCCCATTATACCCAATGGGTTTGGTGACACCTTGGTGTCATTGGTGACATTGGTGACACCTTGGTGGCCTCGGTGGCAGCTGGGTGACGCCACGCTGAGCGTCCTGGAGCCCTTGTCCCCCTCATCCCTTGTCCCCAGTGTCCCCAGACCCTTTAACCCCTTCAATGCTGTGATATCCCCCATTATACCCAATGGGTTTGGTGGCACCTTGGTGACATTGGTGACACCTTGGTGGCCTCGGTGACACCTTGGTGGCCTCGGTGGCAGCTGGGTGACGCCACCCTGAGCATCCTGGAGCCCTTGTCCCCCTCATCCCTTGTCCCCAGTGTCCCCAAAGCCTTTAACCCCTTCAATGCCGTTATTTCACTGGTGACATTGGTGACACCTGGGTGGCTTTGGTGGCACCTTGGTGGCATCGGTGACACCTTGGTGGCCTCGGTGGCAGCTGGGTGACCCCACGCTGAGCATCCTGGAGCTCTGGGGCGCCGAGTACCAGGAGTGTCCCCAGTGTCCCCAGTGTCCCCAAACCCTTTAACCCCTTCAATGCTGTGATATCCCCCATTGTACCCAATGGGTTTGGTGACACCTTGGTGACATCGGTGACACCTTGGTGGCCTCGGTGGCAGCTGGGTGATGCCACCCTGAGCGTCCTGGAGCCCTTGTCCCCCTCATCCCCTGTCCCCAATGTCCCCAATGTCCCCAAACCCTTTAACCCCGTCAATGCCGTTATTTCACTGGTGACATTGGTGATACCCGGGTGGCTTTGGTGGCACCTTGGTGGCATCGGTGACACCTTGGTGGCATTGGTGACATCGGTGACATTGGTGACATTGGTGACATTGGTGACATTGGTGACATTGGTGGCAGCTGGGTGACGCCACCCTGAGCGTCCTGGAGCTCTGGGGCGCCGAGTACCAGGAGTGTCCCCAATGTCCCCAATGTCCCCAAACCCTTTAACCCCTTCAATGCCGTTATTTCACTGATGACATTGGTGACACCTGGGTGGCTTTGGTGACACCCGGGTGGCTTTGGTGACACCTTGGTGACATCGGTGGCAGCTGGGTGACCCCACGCTGAGCATCCTGGAGCTCTGGGGCGCCGAGTACCAGGAGTGTCCCCAATGTCCCCAGTGTCCCCAAACCCTTTAACCCCTTCAATGCAGTGATATCCCCCATTGTACCCAATGGGGTTGGTGGCACCTTGGTGACATTGGTGACACCTTGGTGACATTGGTGACATTGGTGGCAGCTGGGTGACCCCACGCTGAGCATCCTGGAGCTCTGGGGCGCCGAGTACCAGGAGTCCAACGCGCTGCTGGTGCGGCCGGAGGCGCTGGGGCTGCTGCGGCGGCTGGCGGAGAGAGAGCGCTGTCCCCTCAGCGTGGTGGGGACAATCACCGGGGATGGCAAGGTAGGGGACATCACTGGGGACACTGGGGACACTGGGGGGATTGGGGACACTGGGGGGATTGGGGACATTGGGGACATTGGGGGGATTTGGGACATTGGGGACATTGGGGACATTGGGAGAGAGAGCGCTGTCCCCTCAGCGTGGTGGGGACAATCACCGGAGATGGCAGGGTGAGACTGGGGACATTGGGGACATCATTGGGGACATTGGGGACATTGGGGACACTGGGGGGATTGGGGACATTGGGGACATCGGGGACATCATTGGGGACATCGGGGACATCATTGGGGACATGGGGGACATTGGGGGGATTGGGGACACTGGGGAGCAGTGGTGACATTGGGGACACTGGGGACATCGGGGTTGATTTCCGAGATAATTTTTGTGGGTGTTTTTGGGCCGTTTTGGGGTCATTTTTGGGCTGTTTTGGGGTATTTTTGGGGTGCATTTGGGGTGTTTTGGGGGTGTTTTGGCGTTGATTTTTGTGGGTGTTTTTGGGGTGTTTTGGGGTAATTTTTGGGGTGTACTTGGTTGATTTTGGGTTTATTTGGGGTATTTTGGGGTTGTTTTGGCGTTGATTTTTGTGGGTGTTTTTGGGCTGTTTTGGGGTCATTTTTGGGGTGTTTTGGGGTAATTTTTGGGGTGTATTTGGGGTATTTTGGGGGTGTTTTGGCGTTGATTTTTGTGTGTGTTTTTGGGCCGTTTTGGGGTAGTTTTTGGGGTGTATTTGGGGTATTTTGGGGGTGTTTTGGTGTTGATTTTTGTGGGTGTTTTTGGGGTGTATTTGGGGTTGATTTTGGGGTGTATTTGGGGTATTTTGGGGGTGTTTTGGCGTTGATTTTCGAGATAATTTTTGTGGGTGTTTTTGGGCCGTTTTGGGGTGTATTTGGGGTATTTTGGGGGTGTTTTAGCGTTGATTTTTGTGGGTGTTTTTGGGCCGTTTTGGGGTAATTTTGGGGTGTTTTGGGGTTGATTTTGGGGTGTCCCCCCCCCCAGATCGTGCTGGTCGATGACTTGGCCTCGCCAGTGCCCGAGGGGGGGTCCCACGAGGGGCTCCCCACCCCCGTCAACCTGGAGCTGGAGTGGGTGCTGGGCAAGATGCCCCAGAAGGTGAGAGGGGAACCCCAAAAACCGACCCAAAATTGGGGGGGACACCCCGAAATGGGACCCCAAAAACCGACCCGAAATTTAGGGGGAGGAGTCCAAAATATACATCCCAAAAAGGTGAGAGGGGACCCCAAAAACTGACCCAAAATTTGGGGGGGACACCCCGAAATGGGACCCCAAAAATGGCCCCAAAATTGGGATGGAAGCCCCAAAATGGGGTCCCAAAAGGTGAGCGGGGACCCCAAAAACCGACCCAAAATTTAGGGGGAGGAGTCCAAAAAATACGCCCCAAAAAGGTGAGAGGGGACCCCAGAAACTGACCCAAAATTTGGGGGGGGACACCCCGAAATGGGACCCCAAAAATGGCCCCAAAATTGGGGGAGGAAGAGTCCAAAATGGGACCAAAAAAATTGACCCAAAATTTGGGAGCGATGGCCCAAAATGGGGAGCCCCAAATTTGAGCTTTTCCCCCAAAATTTGACCTTTTCCCCCCCAAATTTTTGACCCCAATTTTTATTTTTTATGAACCCCAATTTTGACCTTTTCCCCCCCAAATTTTTGACCCCAATTTTTATTTTTTATGAACCCCAAATTTGACCTTTTTCCCCCCAAATTTTTGACCGCAATTTTTTTAATGAACCCCAAATTTAGCCTTTTTCCCCCCAAAATTTTCACCCCAATTTTTATTTTTTATGAACCCCAAATTTGACCGTTTTCCCCCCAAATTTTTGACCCCAATTTTATATTTTAATGAACCCCAAATTTGACCGTTTTCCCCTCAAATTTTTGACCCCAATTTTTTTTTATAAACCTCAAATTTAACCTTTTTCCCCCCAAATTTTTGACCCCAATTTTTATTTTTTATGAACCCCAAATTTGACCTTTTTCCCCCCAAATTTTTGACCCTAATTTTTTTATAAACCCCAAATTTAACCTTTTTCCCCCCCAAATTTTTGACCCCAATTTTATTTTTTATTAACCCCAGATTTGACCTTTTTCCCCCCCCCATATTTTTGACCCCAATTTTATTTTTTTTGAACCCCAATTTTGAGCTTTTGTCCCCCAAATTTTTGACCCCAATTTTTTTATGTAGCCCAAATTCAACCTTTTTCCCCCCAAATTTTTGACCCCAATTTTATTTTTTATGAACCCCAATTTTAACCTTTTTCCTCCCAATTTTTGACCCCAAATTTATTTTTTATGAACCCAAATTTCAACCTTTTTCCCCCCAAATTTTTGACCCCAATTTTTTTTTATAAACCCCAAATTTGACCTTTTTCCCCCCAAATTTTTGACCCCAATTTTATTTTTTATGAACCCCAGATTTGACCTTTTCCCCACAAATTTTTGACCCCAATTTTATTTTTAATGAACCCCAATTTCAACTTTTTTCCCCCAAATTTTTGACCCAAATTTTTTTATGAACCCCAAATTTGACCTTTTCCCCCCCAAATTTTTGACCCCAATTTTTATTTTTTATGAACCCCAAATTTGACCTTTTTCCCCCCAAATTTTTGACCCAATTTTATTTTTTATGAACCCCAAATTTAACCTTTTTCCCCCCCGAATTTTTGACCCCAATTTTATTTTTTATGAACCCCAATTTTAACCTTTTTCCTCCCAATTTTTGACCCCAATTTTATATTTTAATGAACCCCAAATTTAACCTTTTTCCCCTGAATTTTTGACCCCAATTTTATTTTTTTTGAACCCAAATTTTGAGCTTTTGTCCCCCAAATTTTTGACCCCAATTTTTTTATGTAGCCCAAATTCAACCTTTTTCCCCCCAAATTTTTGACCCCAATTTTATTTTTTATGAACCCCAATTTTACCCTTTTTCACCCAAAATTTTTCACCCCAATTTTTTTTATGAACCCCAATTTTAACCTTTTTCCTCCCAATTTTTGACCCCAATTTTATATTTTAATGAACCCCAAATTTAACCTTTTTCCCCCGAATTTTTGACCCCAGTTTTTTTTATGAACCCCAAATTTGATCGTTTTCCCCCCAAATTTTTCTCCCCAATTTTTTTATTTTTTTTATGAACCCAAATTTAACCTTTTTCCCCCCAAATTTTTGACCCCAATTTTTATTTATTTTTTATTAATTAATTAATTTGTTATTTTATTAATTCATTTGTTAACGATTAATAAATCCATTGCCAGGAGTTCCACCTGTCGCGGGCGCCGCTGCCCCGGCGCCCCCTGAGCCTCCCCCCGGCGCTGTCGGTGCGGGCGGCGCTCGAGAGGGTCCTGAGGCTGCCGGCCGTGGCCAGCAAGAGGTACCTGACCAACAAGGTGGGTCCTTGTCACCTGTGTCACCTGTCTGTGTCACCTGTCTGTGTCACCTGTGTCACCAGTGTCACCTGTGTGTGTCACCTGTGTCACCTGTGATACCCCTGTGTCACACCTGTCACACCTGTGTGTGTCACCTGTGTGTGTCACCTGTCACACCTGTGATAACCCAACCCCACCCCAACCCCGGCCGTGGCCAGCAAGAGGTACCTGACCAACAAGGTGAGTGTGGGACACCTGTGTCACCTGTCTGTGTCACCTGTGTCACCTGTGTCACCTGTGTCACCTGTCTGTGTCACCTCTCACACCTGTGATAACCCAACCCCACCCCAACCCCCGGCCGTGGCCAGCAAGAGGTACCTGACCAACAAGGTGGGTCCTTGTCACCTGTGTCACCTGTCTGTGTCACCTGTGTCACCTGTGTCACCTGTGTCACCTGTCTGTGTCACCTGTGTCACCTGTGTCACCTGTCTGTGTCACCTGTCTGTGTCACCTGTGTCACCTGTGTCACCTGTCTGTGTCACACCTGTGATAACCCAACCCCACCCCAACCCCCGGCCATGGCCAGCAAGAGGTACCTGACCAACAAGGTGAGTGTGGGACACACCTGTCCTTGTCACCTGTGTCACCTGTGTCACCTGTGTCACACCTGTGTCACACCTGTGTTACCTGTGTCACCTGTGTCACCTGTGTGTGTCACCTGTCACACCTGTGATAACCCAACCCCACTCCAAACCCCGGCCGTGGCCAGCAAGCGCTACCTGACCAACAAGGTGGGTCCTTGTCACCTGTGTCACACCTGTGTCACCTGTGTCACCTGTGTGTCACACCTGTGTCACCTGTGTCACCTGTGTCACCTGTCTGTCACACCTGTGTCACCTGTGTGTGTCACCTGTGTCACCTGTGTCACCTGTGTCACCTGTCACACCTGTCACACCTGTGTCACACCTGTCTGTGTCACCTGTCACACCTGTGATAACCCAACCCCACCCCAACCCCCGGCCGTGGCCAGCAAGAGGTACCTGACCAACAAGGTGAGGCCTTGTCACCTGTGTCACCTGTGTCACCTGTGTGTGTCACCTGTGTCACCTGTGTCACCTGTGTCACCTGTGTCACCTGTCACACCTGTTCTTGTCACCTGTGTCACCTGTGTCACCTGTGTCACCTGTCACACCTGTTCTTGTCACCTGTGTCACCTGTCTGTGTCACCTGTGTCACCTGTGTCACCTGTGTCACCTCAATGTCACCTGTGTCACCTGTCTGTGTCACCTGTCTGACACACCTGTGTCACCTGCCTGTTACGATTCTGTGCCCTCTCTGTTACTTCTGTGTCACCTCAGCCTCGCCTCGGCGTCACCTGTGCCACCCCCACCCCAATGTCCCCTCAGTGTCCCCAATGTCCCCAATGTCCCCAATCTCCCCAACGTCCCCAGTGTCCCCATTAATGTCCCCATCGATGTCCCCGCAGGTGGACCGCTCGGTGACGGGCCTGGTGGCGCAGCAGCACCCAGTGTCCCCACTGTCCCCAGTGTCCCCAATGTCCCCAATTCCCCCAATGTCCCCAGTGTCCCCAATGTCCCCCGTGTCCCCAATCCCCCCATTGTCCCCAATCCCCCCAATGTCCCCAATGTCCCCAATGTCCCCACCAGGTGGACCGCTCGGTGACGGGCTTGGTGGCGCAGCAGCACCAATTGTCCCCAATGTCCCCAATGTCCCCAATGTCCCCACTGTCCCCGTTAATGTCCCCAATGTCCCCGCAGGTGGACCGCTCGGTGACGGGCCTGGTGGCGCAGCAGCACCCAGTGTCCCCAATGTCCCCAATGTCCCCAATGTCCCCAATGTCCCCAATTCCCCCAATGTCCCCAGTGTCCCCACTGTCCCCAGTGTCCCCAATCCCCCCATTGTCCCCAATCCCCCCAATGTCCCCAATGTCCCCAATGTCCCCACCAGGTGGACCGCTCGGTGACGGGCTTGGTGGCGCAGCAGCACCAATTGTCCCCAATGTCCCCAATGTCCCCAACGTCCCCACTGTCCCCATTAATGTCCCCATCGATGTCCCCGCAGGTGGACCGCTCGGTGACGGGCCTGGTGGCGCAGCAGCACCCAGTGTCCCCAATGTCCCCAATGTTACCATTGTCCCCAGTGTCCCCAATCCTCTCATTGTCCCCAATGTCCCCAATCCCCTCATTGTCCCCACTGTCCCCAATGTCCCTAATCCCCTCATTGTCCCCAGTGTCCCCCGTGTCCCCAATCCCCCCACTGTCCCCAATGCCCCCAACGTCCCCAGTGTCCCCAGTGTCCCCAATCCTCTCATTGTCCCCAATGTCCTCAATGTCCCCAATGTCCCCCATTGTCCCCAGTGTCCCCAATCCCCTCATTGTCCCCAATGTCCCCAATCCCCTCATTGTCCCCAATGTCCCCAATGTCCCCAGTGTCCCCAATCCCCTCATTGTCCCCAATGTCCCCAATGTCCCCAATGTCCCCATTGTCCCCAATGTCCCCAATCCCCTCATTGTCCCCAATGTCCCCAATGTCCCCCCGCAGGTGGACCGCTCGGTGACGGGCCTGGTGGCGCAGCAGCAGTGCGTGGGTCCCCTGCACACGCCGCTGGCCGACGTGGCCGTGGTGGCCCTGTCGCCGTTTGGGGACAGCGGCGCCGCCACCGCCATCGGCGAGCAGCCCATCAAGGGGCTGCTGGACCCCGCGGCCGGGGCGCGGCTGGCGCTGGCCGAGGCCATCACCAACCTGGTGTTCGCCAGGGTGACGCACCTCAAGGTGACATTGGGGACACTGGGGACACGGGGGGGATTGGGGACATCGGGGACACTGGGGACATTGGGGACATTGGGGACATTGGGGACATTGGGGGTGTTTGGGACATTGGGGACATTGGGGACATTGGGGACATGGGGCGCTGGCTGAGGCCATCACCAACCTGGTGTTTGCCAGGGTGACACACCTCAAGGTGACACTGGGGACACTGGGGACATTGGGGACATTGGGGGTGTTTGGGACATTGGGGACATTGGGGACATTGGGGACATGGGGCGCTGGCCGAGGCCATCACCAACCTGGTGTTCGCCAGGGTGACGCACCTCAAGGTGACACTGGGGACACTGGGGACATCGGGGACATTGGGGACACTGGGGACACTGGGGACACTGGGGGTGTTTGGGGCAGTTGGGGACATTGCTGACACTGGGGACATTGGGGACACTGGGGACACTGGGGACATTGGGGACAGTGGGGACACTGGGGACACTTGGGGTGTTTGGGGCAGTTGTGGGTGTTTGGGACATTGGGGACACTGGGGACACTGGGGACATTGGGGGACATGGGGCGCTGGCCGAGGCCATCACCACCCTGGCGTTCGCACGGGTGACACACCTCAAGGTGACACTGGGGACATCGGGGACATTGGGGACACTGGGGACATTGGGGGCGTTCAGGACATTGGGGGCACTGGGGACACTGGGGGTGTTTAGGGGTTTTGGGACAATTGGGGGACATGGGGGACATGGGGGACATTGGGGACATTGGGGACACTGGGGACATTGGGTGCGTTCAGGACATTGGGGACACTGGGGACATTGAGGACATTGGGGACATTGGGGACACTGGGGACATTGGGGACATGGGGCGCTGGCCGAGGCCATCACCAACCTGGTGTTCGCCAGGGTGACACACCTCAAGGTGGCATTGGGGACACTGGGGACATCGGGGACAGTGGGGACACTGGGGACACTTGGGGTGTTTGGGGGATTTGGGGTTATTTGGGACATTGGGGACATTGGGGACATTGGGGACATTGGGGGCGTTCAGGACATTGGGACATCGGGGACATCGGGGACACTGGGGGGATTGGGGACACTGGGGACATTGGGGGACATGGGGCGCTGGCCGAGGCCATCACCAACCTGGCGTTCGCACGGGTGACACACCTCAAGGTGGCATTGGGGACATTGGGGACATCGGGGACACTGGGGGTGTTTGGGGGTGTTTGGGACATTTGGGACATTGGGCGCTGGCCGAGGCCATCACCAACCTGGTGTTCGCACGGGTGACACACCTCAAGGTGGCACTGGGGACACTGGGGACATTGGGGACATTGGGGACACTGGGGGCGTTCAGGACATTGGGGACATTGGGGACATGGGGCGCTGGCCGAGGCCATCACCAACCTGGTGTTCGCACGGGTGACACACCTCAAGGTGACACTGGGGACACTGGGGACATCGGGGACAGTGGGGACATTGGGGACACTGGGGACACTGGGGACATTGGGGACATTGGGGACACTGGGGGTGTTTGGGACGTTGGGGACATTGGGGACATTGGGGACATTGGGGACATTGGGTGCTGGCTGAGGCCATCACCAACCTGGTGTTTGCCCGGGTGACACACCTCAAGGTGACATTGGGGACATTGGGGACATTGGGGACATTGGGGACACTGGGGGCGTTCAGGACATTGGGGACATTGGGGACATTGGGCGCTGGCCGAGGCCATCACCAACCTGGTGTTTGCCGGGGTGACACACCTCAAGGTGACATTGGGGACACTGGGGGCGTTCAGGACACTGGGGACATTGGGGGCATTGGGGGTGTTCAGGACATTGGGGACATTGGGGACATGGGGCGCTGGCCGAGGCCATCACCAACCTGGTGTTCGCACGGGTGACGCACCTCAAGGTGACACTGGGGACACTGGGGGCACTGGGGACACTGGGGACATTGGGGGTGTTTGGAACATTGGGGACATTGGGTGCTGGCTGAGGCCATCACCAACCTGGCGTTCGCACGGGTGACGCACCTCAAGGTGACATTGGGGACATCGGGGACATTGGGGACATTGGGGGCGTTCAGGACATTGGGGACATTGGGGACATCGGGGGGATTCAGGACATTGGGGACATTTTGGGGGAGTTTGGGGGATTTGGGGTGTGTGGGACGTTGGGGACATCGGGAGGGTGACATTTTGGGGGTTTTTTGGGGATTTTTGGGACGTTGGGGACATTGCGGGGGTTGGGGACACGGTGGGGTGGGGGTGGCAGCAGGGGGAGGTGACAGGCGGTGGCACTGACCTGTCCCCTCCCCCACCTCTCTCTCTCTCTCTCTGTGTCCCCTTTGGCTGTGACAACTCCGTGTCCCTCTGTGTGTGTCCCCAATGTCCCCAACCCCCCCAATGTCCCCAATGTCCCCACTGTCCCTAAATGTCCCCAATCCCCCAAACCTCCTCAAATGTCCCCAACATCCCTACTCCCCCCGTGTGTCCCCAATGTCCCCACTGTCCCCACTGTCCCCAACAACCCCAATCCCCCCAATGTCCCCAATCTCTTCAATGGCCCCCCTGTCCCCAAATGTCCCCAATCCCCCAAACGTCCCTCAATGTCCCCAACACCCCCAATCCCCTCAATGTCCCCTCTGTCCCCTCTGTCCCCAATGTCCCCAATGTCCCCAACCTCCTCCCAAACCCCCCAACCCCACAACATCCCCAATGTCCCCACTGTCCCCAATGTCCCTCCTGTTCCCACTGTCCCCAATGTCCCCGCTGTCCCCAATGTCCCCAATGTCCCCAATGTCCCTACTGTCCCCAATCCCAATGTCCCCAATGTCCCCCCAATGTCCCCAACGTCCCCAATGTCCCCTCTGCCCCCTCTGTCCCAAATGTCCCCAATGTCCCCAATCCCCCAAACCTCCTCAATGTCCCCAATGTCCCCAACATCCCCCCAATGTCCCCTCTGTCCCCGCTGTCCCCAATGTCCCCAATGTCCCCAACCTCCTCCCAAACCCCCCAATCCCACAATGTCCCCCGCTGTCCCCAATGTCCCCAACATCCCCAATGTCCCCAATCCCCCCGCTGTCCCCAATGTCCCCCCTGCTCCCACTGTCCCCAATCCCCCCAATGTCCCCCCAATGTCCCCCCTGTCCCCAAATGTCCCCAAACGTCCCCAGGACGTGAAGTGCTCGGGCAATTGGATGTGGGGCTCCAAGCTGGGCGCCGAGGGCGGGGCGCTGGTGGCCGCGTGTGACGCGCTGGTGGCGGCCATGCGTCACCTGGGCGTGGCCATCGACGGCGGCAAGGACTCGCTGAGCATGGCGGCGCGCGTGGGCAGCGACACCGTGATGGCACCCGGTGACAATGGGGACACCGGGGACATTGGGGACAGCGGGGACATTGGGGGGATTGGGGACATTGGGGACATTGGGGACATTGGGGACATTGGGGGGGTTGGGGGACATTGGGGGGGTTGGGGGACATTGGGGGATATTGGGGACATTGGGGACATTGGGGGACAATGGGGACAGTGGGGACATTGGGGGATATTGGGGACATTGGGGACATTGTGGACACTGGGGACACTGGGGACATTGGGGACATTGGGGGATATTGGGGACATTGGGGGGATTGGGGACATTGGGGACACTGGGGACAATGGGGACACTGGGGACATTGGGGACAATGGGGGCATTGGGGACATTGGGGACAGTGGGGACATTGGGGGACATTGGGGACACTGGGGGGATTGGGGACATTGGGGACATTGGGGACATTGGGGACTTGCTGAGCATGGCGGCCCGAGTGGGGACTGACACCGTGATGGCACCCGGTGACAATGGGGACATTGGGGGGGATTGGGGACACTTGGGACATTGTGGGGGTTGGGGACACTGGGGGGGTTGGGGACAATGGGGACATTGGGGACACTGGGGGGCATTGGGGGGATTGAGGACAGTGGGGACAATGGGGACATTGGGGACATTGGGGGGAGTTGTTGGCCCTGGGGACATTCGGGACACCGAGGTGACCCCGCGGTGACCCCGAGGTGACCCCGCGGTGACCCCGCTGTCCCCAGGTGCGCTGGTGATCTCGGCCTACGCCGTGTGCCCCGACGTGACGGCCACCGTGACCCCTGACCTCAAGTGTCCCAACGACCGCGGTGAGGGGACAGCTGGGGACACACCTGGGGACACCTGGGGACATTGGGGTCACACCTGGGGACAGCTGGGGATACCTGGGGACAGCTGGGGACACCTGGGGACAGCTGGGGACATTGGGGACATTGGGGACACCTGGGGACACACCTGGGGACACCTGGGGACATTGGGGTTACCTGGGGACACCTGGGGACACCTGGGGACACCTGGAGACAGCTGGGGACATTGGGGTCACCTGGGGACAGCTGGGGACACACCTGGGGACAGCTGGGGACAGCTGGGGACACACCTGGGGACACCTGGGGACATTGGGGACACACCTGGGGACACAACTGGGGACAGCTGGGGACAGCTGGGGACATTGGGGACACACCTGGGGACATTGGGGACACCTGGGGACATTGGGGACACACCTGGGGACACCTGGGGACACCTGGGGACATTGGGGACAGCTGGGGACACACCTGGGGACATTGGGGACACACCTGGGGACATTATGGACAGCTGGGGACAGCTGGGGACATTGGGGACACACCTGGGGACAGCTGGGGACACCTGGGGACACACCTGGGGACACCTGGGGACATTTTTGGGGCCATTTTTGGGTGGATTTTCCCCAGTTTTTGGTTCAATTTTTGGCTCAATTTCTCTCCATTATTGGGTCCATGTTTGGGTCAATTTCCCCATTTTTGGGTCCATTTTTGGGGAGAATTTCCCCATTTTTGGGTCCATTTTTGGATGGAATTTCCCCCATTTTTGGGTCCATTTTTGGGTTGGTTCCCCCTCCATTTTCCCCCAGTTTTGGGTCTGTCTGGGGCTGATTTTTGGGTCATTTTTGGGACCATTTTTGGGTCCAATTTCCCCATTTTTGACTCAATTTCCCCCATTTCCCTCCAGATTTCTCCCCCAATTTTGTGTCTGATTTGGGCTGATTTTTGGGTCATTTTTGGGGTGATTTTTGGGTGATTTTTGGGGTGATTTTGTGGTGATTTTTTGGTGATTTTGGGCTGATTTTTGGGTGATTGTGGGCTGATTTTGGGGTGATTTTTGGGTGTTTCAGGGATATGCCTGGGGCTGATTTTTGGGGTGTTTCAGGGATCATTTTTTGATGTTTTTGTGGTGATTTTTGGGTGATTTTTGGGGTGATTTTTGAGTGATTTTTGGGTGTTTCAGGGATATGCCTGGGGCTGATTTTGGGTTGATTTTTGGGGTGATTTTTGGATCATTTTGGGGTGATTTTTGGATGGTTTTGGGGTGATTTTTGGGGTGATTTTTGGGGTGATTTTTGGAGTGATTTTTGGATCATTTTGGGGTGAATTTTGGATGTTTTTGGGGTGATTTTTGGGGTGATTTTTGGGTGTTTCAGGGATATGCCTGGGGCTGATTTTGGAGTGATTTTTGGGGTGATTTTTGGGTCATTTTGGGGTGATTTTTGGATCATTTTGGGGTGATTTTTGGATGGTTTTGGGGTGATTTTTGGGGTGATTTTTGGGTGTTTCAGGGATATGCCTGGGGCTGATTTTGGGGTGATTTTGGGGTGATTTTTGGGGTGATTTTGGGATCTTTTTGGGGTGATTTTTGGGTGTTTCAGGGATATGCCTGGGGCTGATTTTGGGGTGATTTTGGGGTGATTTTTGGGGTGATTTTTGGATCATTTTGGGGTGAATTTTGGATGTTTTTGGGGTGATTTTTGGATGTTTTTGGGGTGATTTTTGGGGTGATTTTTGGGTGTTTCAGGGATATGCCTGGGGTGATTTTTGGCTGATTTTTGGGCTGATTCTGGGGTGATTTTGGGTGTTTTTTGGGCTGAGTTTTGGGGTGATTTTTGGGTGATTTTGGGCTGATTTTTGGGGTGATTTTTGGGCTGATTTTTGGGTGATTTTGGGTGTTTTTTGGGCTGAGTTTTGGGGTGATTTTTGGCTGATTTTTGGGCTGATTCTGGGGTGATTTTTGGGTGATTTTGGGCTGATTTTTGGGGTGATTTTTGGGCTGATTTTTGGGTGATTTTTGGGCTGAGTTTTGGGGTGATTTTTGGGGTGATTTTGGGCTGATTTTTGGGCTGATTCTGGGGTGATTTTGGGTGATTTTGGGTGATTTTTGGGCTGAGTTTTGGGGTGATTTTTGGATCCTTTTGGGCTGATTTTTGGGGTGATTTTTGGGGTGATTTTGGTGTTTTCAGGGACCCTGCTGTGGGTGCAGCTGAACCCCGGGCGGCACCGGCTGGGCGGCTCCGCCCTGGCCCAGGTGTTCGCCCAGGTGGGCGACGAGAGCCCCGACCTGGACCGGCCCCAGAGCCTGGAGAGCGCCTTCAACGTCACCCAGGAGCTGCTCAAAGGTTTGGGGCCAAAAACCAAAATTTTGGGAAAAAAAAACCCCCGGGATTTTGGGGCTCTTGGGGTGAAAAAAAGGTGATTTTTGGTCAAAAAATGGCGATTTTAGGGGGAAAAATGGTGATTTTTTGGGTTAAAAACTGAGGTTTTGTGGTGAAAAACGGCAAATTTTGGGCTCGTGGGGTGAAAAACTGGAGATTTTGGGGTGAAAAATGGCGATTTTGGGACTTTTTGGGTGAAGAAACGGCAATTTTTGGGCAAAAAGTGGCAGATACTTGGGAGAAAAATGGCCAATATTTGGGAGAAAAATGGCAATTTTAGGGCAAAAAAAAGGAGGTTTTGGGGTGAAAAATGGTGAATTGTGTCCAGAAATGGCAATTTTGGGGTGAAAAATGGGGATTTTGGGGCATTTGCCCTGACCTGGACCGGCCCCAGAGCCTGGAGAGCGCCTTCAACGTCACCCAGGAGCTGCTCAAAGGTTTGGGGCCAAAAACCAAAATTTTGGGGGAAAAAAAAACCCCGTGATTTTGGGGCTCTTTGGGTGAAAAAATGGTGATTTTTGGTCAAAAAATGGCGATTTTAGGGGGAAAAATGGTGATTTTTTGGGTTAAAAACTGAGGTTTTGTGGTGAAAAACGGCAGATTTGGGGCTCATGGGGTGAAAAACTGGAGATTTTGGGGTGAAAAATGGCGATTTTGGGACTTTTTGGGTGAAGAAACGGCAATTTTTGGGCAAAAAGTGGCAGATACTTGGGAGAAAAATGGCCAATATTTTGGAGAAAAATGGCAATTTTAGGGCAAAAAAAAGGAGGTTTGGGGCTGAAAAATGGTGAATTGTGTCCAGAAATGGCAATTTTGGGGTGAAAAATGGGGATTTTGGGGCATTTGCCCTGACCTGGACCGGCCCCAGAGCCTGGAGAGCGCCTTCAGCGTCACCCAGGAGCTGCTCAAAGGTTTGGGGCCAAAAACCAAAAATTTGGGGGAAAAAAACCCCCGGGATTTTGGGGTGAAAAAAATAAAAAAAGGGGATTTGCGGAGTTTTGGAGTGAAAAACGGCGACATTTGGTGACCCCAAAGTGACATTTGGTGACCCTGGGTGACACTTGGTGACCCCGATGTGACATTTCATGAACTTGGGTGACATTTGATGACCATGGGTGACATTTGATGACCCTGAGGTGACATTTGGTGACCCTGACGTGATGTTTAGTGGCCCTGGGTGACATTTGGTGACCCCGATGTGACATTCCATGACCCTGAGGTGACATTTGGTGACCCCAATGTGACATTCCATGACCTTGGGTGACACTTACTGACCATGGGTGACATTTGGTGACCCCAAGGTGACATTCCATGACCTTGGATGACATTTGGTGACCCTGATGTGACATTCCATGACCTGGGGTGACATTTGATGACCATGGGTGACATTTGGTGACCCCGACGTGACATTCCATGACCTTGGGTGACATTTGCTGACCATGGGTGACATTTGATGACCCTGAGGTGACATTTGGTGACCCCAAGGTGACATTCCATGACCTTGGGTGACATTTGATGACCCTGAGGTGACATTTGGTGACCCTGACGTGATGTTTAGTGGCCCTGGGTGACATTTGGTGACCCCGATGTGACATTCCATGACCCTGAGGTGACATTTGATGACCCCGAGGTGACATTCCATGACCTTGGATGACATTTGGTGACCCTGATGTGACATTCCATGACCTGGGGTGACATTTGCTGACCTTGGGTGACATTTGGTGACCCCGACGTGACATTCCATGACCCTGAGGTGACATTTGCTGACCTTGGGTGACATTCCATGACCCTGGGGTGACATTTGCTGACCATGGGTGACATTTGATGACCCTGAGGTGACATTTGGTGACCCCGATGTGACATTCCATGACCTTGGGTGACATTTGATGACCCTGAGGTGACATTTGGTGACCCCGACGTGATGTTTAGTGGCCCTGGGTGACATTTGGTGACCCCCATGTGACATTCCATGACCCTGGGGTGACATTTACTGACCATGGGTGACATTTGGTGACCCCCATGTGACATTCCATGACCCTGGGGTGACATTTACTGACCATGGGTGACATTTGGTGACCCCGATGTGACATTCCATGACCTTGGGTGACATTTGCTGACCATGGGTGACATTCCATGACCTTGGGTGACATTTGGTGACACTGAGGTGACATTCCATGACCCTGGGGTGACATTTGCTGACCTTGGGTGACATTTGCTGACCATGGGTGACATTTGGTGACCCTGAGGTGACATTCCATGACCTTGGGTGACATTTGATGACCCTGAGGTGACATTTGGTGACCCCGATGTGACATTTCATGACCTTGGGTGACATTTGCTGACCATGGGTGACATTTCAAGACCCTGAGGTGCCCCTGGGTGACATTTGGTGACCCCAATGTGACATTCCATGACCTTGGGTGACATTTGATGACCCCGAGGTGACATTTGGTGACCCCAATGTGACATTCCATGACCCTGAGGTGACATTTGGTGACCCCTATGTGACATTTCATGACCCTGAGGTGACATTTGGTGACCCTGATGTGACATTCCATGACCTTGGGTGACATTTGGTGACCCCGACGTGACATTCCATGACCCTGAGGTGACATTTGATGACCCCGAGGTGGCATTCCATGACCCTGAGGTGACATTTGCTGACCTTGGGTGACATTTCAAGGCCCCGAGGTGCCCCTTGGTGACCCTTGGTGACACTCGGTGCCCCTTGGTGACACTCGGTGCCCCTTGGTGACCCTCGGTGCCCCTCGGTGACACTCGGTGCCCCGTGCGTGTGTCCCCAGAGCGCGTGGTGACGGCGGGCCACGACGTCAGCGACGGTGGCCTGCTGGGCTGCCTGCTGGAGATGGCCTTCGCCGGCAACTGCGGCGTCACCGTCACCGCGCCCGCGCCGCCCGCCGGCGTCACACGTCAGTGGCAGCGCTGTCCCCCCCTGCGTGTCCCCAGTGTGTCCCCAATGTCCCCTGTGTGTCCCCTCAGTGTCCCCAGTGTGTCCCCAGTGTGTCCCCAGTGTGTCCCCTCAGTGTCCCCAGTGTCGCCTGTGTGTCCCCAGTGTCCCCAGTGTGTCCCCAGTGTCCCCTGTGTGTCCCCAGTGTCCCCTGTGTGTCCCCAGTGTCCCCTGTGTGTCCCCTCAGTGTCCCCAGTGTCCCCAGTGTGTCCCCAGTGTGTCCCTTCTGTGACCCCAATGTCCCCAGTGTGTCCGCCATGTCCCCAATGTCCCCTCTGTCTCCTGTGTCACCAATGTGTCCCCAATGTCCCCCCAATGTCCCCACTGTCCCCAAAATGTCCCAAATGTGTCCCCTCAATGTGTCCCCAGTGTGTCCCCACTGTGTCCCTCATGTCCCCTCAGTGTGTCCCCAGTGTGTCCCCAATGTCCCCCAGTGTCCCCTCTGTGTCCCCAATGTCCCCAACCTCCCCGATGTCCCCAATGTCCCCTCACTATCCCCAATCCCCCCACTGTCCCCACTGTCCCCAATGTCCCCTCACTGTCACAAATGTCCCCAACCCCCCCACTGTCCCCAATCCCCCCAGTGTCCCTAATGCCCCCAATGTCCCCAAATGTCCCCACTGTCCCCAATGTCCCCTCAGTGTCCCCAATCCCCCCACTGTCCCCACTGTCCCCACTGTCCCCAATGCCCCCAATGTCCCCTCACTGTCACAAATGTCCCCAACCCCCCCACTGTCCCCAATCCCCCCAGTGTCCCTAATGTCCCCACTGTCCCCAACCCCCCCAGTGTCCCCAATGTCCCCTCAGTGTCCCCAATGTCCCCAACCCCCCCAATGTCCCCACTGTCCCCAATGTCCCCAATGTCCCCAATGTCCCCCAGCCCCCCAATGTCCCCAATGTCCCCAATGTCCCCTCACTGTCCCCACTGTCCCCAGTGTCCCCAAACCCCCCAATGTCCCCAATGTCCCCAGTGTCCCCAAACCCCCCAGTGTCCCCAATGTCCCCAATGCCCTTAATGTCCCCAATGTCCCCAATGTCCCCAATCCCCCCAATGTCCCCAAACCCCCCAAACCCCCCAATGTCCCCAATGTCCCCAATGTCCCCTGACTGTCCCCAGCGCTGGCGCTGCTCTTTGCCGAGGAGCCGGCCCTGCTGCTCGAGGTCCCGGCCGCCGCCGCCGTCCCCGTGTGCCGCCGCTACCATGACGCCGGCGTCACCTGTGTCCCCATCGGCCACAGCGGCCCCTACGGCCCCCGCGCCATGGTGAGGGGACACTGGGGACAGCGGGGACAGCGGGGGGGGTTGGGGACATTGGGGACACTGGGGGACATTGAGGAGGTTGGGGACGTTAGGGACATTGGGGACGTTGGGGACAGCAGGGGGGTTGGGGACAGCAAGGGGGTTTGGGGATATTGGGGGACATTGGGGACATTGGGAACACTGGGGACATTGGGGACAGCGGGGGGGGGGTTGGGGACATTGGGGACATTGGGGGACATTGGGGGGATTTGGGGATATTGGGCGACATTGGGGACAGTGAGGGGACATTGGGGACATTGGGGACGGGGGGGATTGGGGACACTGGGGGACATTGGGGACATCGAGGGGGTTTGGGGACATTGGGGACATTGGGGACATTTGAGGGGGTTGAGGACATTGGGGGCGCTGGGGAAACTGGGGACATTGGGGACATCGAGGGGGTTGGGGACGTTGGGGACGTTGGGGACATTGGGGATGCTGGGGAGGTTGGGGGCATTTGGGGATTGGGGACTTTGAGGACATTGGGGACATTGAGGGGATTTGGGGACGTTGGGGACATTGAGGGGGTTTGGGGACATTGGGGACATTTGGGGGATTGGAGACACTGAGGACATTGGAGGGATTGGGGACATTGAGGACATTGAGGTGGTTTCGGGACATTGGGGACATCAAGGACATTGGGGACAATGGGGACAATGGGGACATTGTGGGGATTGGTGACATTGGGGGGGTTTGGGGACATTGGTGACATTGGGGGGGCTTTGGGGACAGGGGACAGGAGGTGGCTCTGTCCCCCGGGGTGGGCGGTGGTGGCTTTGTCTTGTTGTTGCTGTCCCCATTGTCCCTTGTTGTCCCCACGTCCTCATGTCCCTCAATGTCCCCAATGTCCCTCAATGTCCCTCAATGTCCCTCAATGTCCCCGATGTCCCTCAATGTTCTCAATGTCCCTCAATGTCCCCAATGCCCCCGATGTCCCCGCAGGTGACAGTGACCGTGGGTGGCCAGGAGGTGCTGGCCGAGCCCCTTGGGGACATCAGGGACGTTTGGGAGCAGACGAGTCCCTGTCCCTCCGTGTCCCTCAGTGTCCCTCAGTGTCCCCAAAGCCCAGTGCCACCATAGCATTGTCCCATGTCCCAATGTCCCCAATGTCCCCAGTGTCCCTCCGTGTCCCTCAGTGTCCCTCAGTGTCCCCAAAGCCCAGTGCCACCATAGCATTGTCCCATGTCCCAATGTCCCCAATGTCCCCAGTGTCCCTCAATGTCCCCAATGTCCCCAGTGTCCCTCAGTGTCCCTCAGTGTCCCTCAGTGTCCCCAAAGCCCAGTGCCACCATAGCATTGTCCCATGTCCCAATGTCCCCAATGTCCCCAGTGTCCTCAGTGTTCTCAATGTCCTCAATATTCTCAATGTCCCCAATGTCCCCAATGTTCTCAAACCCCAATGTTCTCAATGTCCCCAATGTCCCTCAGTGTCCTCAATGTTCTCAATGTCCTCAATGTCCCCAATGTCCTCAATGTCCCCAATGTTGTCAATGTCCCCAGTGTCCCCAATGTTGTCAATGTTCTCAATGTCCTCAATGTCCCCAATGTCCTCAATGTCCCCACTGTTGTCAATGTCCCCAATGTCCCCAGTGTCCCCAGTGTCCCCAATGTCCCCAATGTCCTCAATGTCCCCAATGCCCCCGATGTCCCCGCAGGTGACAGTGACCGTGGGTGGCCAGGAGGTGCTGGCCGAGCCCATTGGGGACATCAGGGACGTTTGGGAGCAGACGAGTCCCTGTCCCTCAGTGTCCCTCAGTGTCCCTCAGTGTCCCTCAGTGTCCCCAAAGCCCAGTGCCACCATAGCATTGTCCCATGTCCCAATGTCCCCAATGTCCCCAGTGTCCCTCAGTGTCCCCAATGTCCCCAATGTTCTCAATGTCCCCAATGTCCCCAATGTTGTCAATGTCCCGAGTGTCCCCAATGTTGTCAATGTCCCCAATGTCCCTCAGTGTCCCCAATGTCCCCAATGTCCCCAATGTCCCCAATGTTGTCAAACCCCAATGTCCCTCAATGTTCTCAATGTCCCCAATGTCCCCGATGTCCCTCAGTGTCCCCAGTGTCCCTGATGCCCCCGATGTCCCCGCAGGTGACAGTGACCGTGGGTGGCCAGGAGGTGCTGGCCGAGCCCGTCGGGGACCTCAGGGACGTTTGGGAGCAGACGAGTCCCTGTCCCTCAGTGTCCCTCAGTGTCCCTCAGTGTCCCTCAGTGTCCCCAAAGCCCAGTGCCACCATAGCATTGTCCCATGTCCCAATGTCCCCAATGTCCCCAGTGTCCCTCAGTGTCCTCAATGTTCTCAATGTCCCTCAGTGTCCCTCCGTGTCCCTCCGTGTCCCTCAGTGTCCCTCAGTGTCCCCAAAGCCCAGTGCCACCATTCTAGTGTCCCATGTCCCAATGTCCCCAATGTCCCCAATGTCCTCAGTGTTCTCAATGTCCTCAATATTCTCAATGTCCCCAATGTCCCCAATGTTCTCAATGTCCCTCAATGTCCCCAATGTCCTGAGTGTCCCCAATGTCCCCAATGTTCTCAAACCCCAATGTTCTCAATGTCCCCAATGTCCCTCAATGTCCCCGATGTCCCTCAATGTTCTCAATGTCCCCAATGTCCCTCAATGTCCCCAGTGTCTCCAATGTCCCTCAATGTCCCCAATGTCCCCGATGTCCCCGCAGGTGACAGTGACCGTGGGTGGCCAGGAGGTGCTGGCCGAGCCCGTCGGGGACCTCAGGGACGTTTGGGAGCAGACGAGTTTCCAGCTGGAGCGGCTGCAGGCCACGCCGGCCTGCGTGGAGCAGGAGCAGCAGGACCTGGGGACGCGCTGGGGACCCGAGTTCAGCGTCACCTTCGACCCCGACTACGTGGCACCGGTGGCGCGGAGCATGGGTGGGGACACCGGGGACATTTGGGGACAATGGGGACACTGGGGACATTGGGGTGGTTGAGGACATTCTGGGGATTGGGGACATTGGGGACATTGAGGGGGATTGGGGACATTGGGCGGAATTTTGGGTCATTGGGAGCATTGGGGACATTGGGGGGTTTGGGGACATTTTGGGGACATCGGGGACATTGGGGACACTGGGGACATTGGGGACATTGGGGACACTGGGGACATTGGGGTGGTTGAGGACATTCTGGGGATTGGGGACATTGGGGACAGTGGGGGGACATTGAGGGACATTGGGAGGAATTTTGGGTCATTGGGAGCATTGGGGGGTTTGGGGGGATTGGGGACGTTTTGGGGACACCGGGGACATTGGGGACATTGGGGACATTGGGGTTGTTGAGGACATTCTGGGGATTGGGGACATTGGGGGGATTGGGGACATTGGGGACACGCTGGGGACCCGAGTTCAGCGTCACCTTCGACCCCGACTACGTGGCACCGGTGGCGCGGAGCATGGGTGGGGACACTGGGGACAGCGGGGACACTGGGGACACTGGGGGGATTGGGGGGATTGGGGACACTGGGGGGATTGGGGGCATTGGGGACATTGGGGGGATTGGGGACATTGGGGGGATTGGGGACATTGGGGACACTGGGGACATTGGGGGGATTGGGGACATTGGGGGGATTGGGGACATTGGGGGGATTGGGGACATTGGGGACACTGGGGACATTGGGGGGATTGGGGACATTGGGGACACGATGGGGACCCGAGTTCAGCGTCACCTTCGACCCCGACTACGTGGCACCGGTGGCGCGGAGCATGGGTGGGGACGCTGGGGACACTGGGGGGATTGGGGACAGTGGGGGGATTGGGGACATTGGGGACATTGGGGGGATTGGGGACATTGGGGGGATTGGGGGACATTGGGGGGATTGGGGACACTGGGGACATTGGGGGACATTGGGGGACATTGGGGACATTGGGGACATTGGGGACACTGGGGACATTGGGGACATTGGGGACACATTGGGGACATTGGGGACATTGGGGACATTGGGGGGATTGGGGACATTTTGGGGGCTTTAGGGACATTGGGGACATTTTGGGGATTTGGCATTTTGGGCATTTTCTGGGGGTGCCGGTGCCGATTTTTGGGGTCCCCCAGAGCTGCCTGAAGGGTCTGCGGGGTTTTAATGGGATTTTTATGGGATTTAATGGGAGTTTTATGGGATTTAATGGGATTTTTGGGGATTTAATGGGATTTTTGTGAGTTTTAATGGGATTTTTATGGGATTTAATGGGAGTTTTATGGGTTTAATGGGATTTTTATGGATTTAATGGGATTTTAATGGGATTTTAATGGGATTTTTATGGGATTTAATGGGATTTTTATGGGTTTTAACAGGATTTTTATGGGATTTAATGGGATTTTTGTGAGTTTTAATGGGATTTTTATGGGATTTAATGGGATTTTTGGGGATTTAATGGGATTTTTGTGAGTTTTAATGGGATTTTTATGGGATTTAATGGAATTTTTGTGGGATTTAATGGGATTTTAATGGGATTTCTATGGGTTTTAATGGGATTTTTGTGGGATTTAATGGGATTTTTATGGGTTTTAATGGGATTTTTTGTGACTTTTAATGGGATTTTAATGGGATTTAATGGGATTTTTATGGGATTTTAATGGGAGTTTTATGGGCTTTAATGGGATTTTTATGAATTTTTATGGGAGTTTTATGGGTTTTAATGGGATTTTTATGGATTTTAATGGGATTTTTATGGGTTTTATGGGATTTTTATGGGTTTTAACAGGATTTTTATAGGTTTTAATGGGATTTTAATGGGTTTTTATGGGATTTTTATGGGTTTTTGTGGGATTTTAATGGGATTTAATGGGATTTTTATGGGATTTTTGGTGGGATTTTATAGGATTTTGGGGTTTTTTTGGGGGTTATTTGGGGTCTGTGGGATTTGGGGGCAGTTTCGGGGTTTTTGGGGGTGCCGGTGCCATTTTTGGGGTCCCCCAGAGCTGCCGGGGCCGCGCGTGGCCGTGCTGAGGGAGGAGGGCAGCAACGGCGACCGCGAGATGGCCGCAGCCTTCGCCATGGCCGGCTTCCAGGTGAGACCCAAAACACCCCAAAAACACCTCAAAAACACCCCAAAAACACCCAAAAACACCCCAAAAACACCCCAAAACACCCCCAAAACAGCCCAAAATCACCCTGAAACACCCCAAAACCAGCCCAAAAACACCCTGAAACACCCCAAAAACACCCTGAAGCACACTAACACTCCCTAAAACCAGCCCAAAAAAACGCCCAAAACACCCCAAAAACACCCCAAAACACCCCAAAACACCCCAAAAACACCCCAAAAACACCCTGAAACACCCCAAAACCAGCCCAAAACCAGCCCAGAAACACCCCAAAACCAGCCCAAAACACCCAAAAACACCCCTGAAACACCCCAAAACCAGCCCAAAAACACCCCAAAACCACCCCAAAACACCCCAAAAACACCCCAAAACCAGCCCCAAAACACCCAAAAACACCCCAAAAACACCCCAAAAACACCCCAAAAACACCCTGAAACACCCCAAAACCAGCCCAAAACCAGCCCAGAAACACCCCAAAACCAGCCCAAAACACCCCAAAACCAGCCCAAAACACCCCAAAAACACCCTGAAGCACCCCAAAACACCCTGAAACACCCCAAAACCAGCCCGAAAACACCCTGAAACAGCCCGAAACACCCTGAAACACTCTAAAAACAGCCCAAAAACAGCCCAAAACACCCCCAAAACACCATGAAACACCCCAAAAACACCCCAAAACCAGCCCGAAAACACCCCAAAACACCCTGAAACACCCCAAAAACACCCTGAAACAGCCCAAAACCAGCCCAAAACACCCCGAAACCAGCCCAAAAACAGCCCCAAAAACACCCTGAAACACCCCAAAACAGCCCAAAAACACCCTGAAACACCCTAAAAACACCCCAAAAACAGCCCAAAAACACCCCAAAACACCCCAAAACACCCCAAAAACACCCCAAAACACCCCAAACCACCCCAAAACCCACCCAAAATCACCCCGAAAATATCTGGGGACCCCAAAACCACCACTGGGACCCCTAAAAATGTCCCCAAAACCACCCCTAAAAATACCCAGAAATCGCCCCAAAATTCCCCCCAAAAACCCCATAAATCACCCCAAAACCGCCCCAAATCACCCCAAAACCGCCCCAAATCACCCCAAAACCGCCCCAAATCACCCCAGAAATATCCGGGGACCCCAAAACACCCAGAAGTGACCCCAAAATGAGCCCAGAACACCCAGAAATGACCCCAAAACCACTTGGGAACCCCAAAACCACACCTGGGACCCCAAATTTGGGTGGATTTGGGGTTTTTTTTGGGGTCGGTTTTGGGGGTTTTTTTGGGGTCTGGTCGGGGTTTTTGGGTTTAGTTTTGGGTTTATTTTGGGGTTTATTTTTGGGGTCTGAACGGGGTTTTTTGGGTTTATTTTTGGGGTCTGACCGGGATTTTTGGGGTGGTTTTGGGTTTATTTTTGTGTTTATTTTTGGGTTTATTTTTGGGGTCTGACCGGGGTTTTTGGGTTTATTTTTGGGGTTTTTTTTGGGGTCTGACCAGGGTTTTTTGTGTTTATTTTTGGGTTTATTTTTGGGTTCTGACTGGGGTTTTTTGGGTTTATTTTTGGGGTAGTTTTGTGTTTATTTTTGGGTTTATTTTTGGGGTCTGACCGGGGTTTTTGGGTTTCATTTTTGGGTTCATTTCTGGGGTCTGACCAGGATTTTTGCTGTTGGTTTTGGGTATTTCTTTGGGGTGAATTTTGGGTTTATTTTTGGGGTCTCACTGGAGTTTTTGGGGTTGGTTTTGGGTTTATTTTTGGGGTAGGTTTGGGGAGGACTTTTGTGTTTATTTTTGGGTTTATTTTTGGGGTCTAACCGGGGTAGATTTGGGGTTGATTTGGGGGGTTTTTTTTGGAGTCAGTTTTGGGTTTATTTTTGGGGTCTCACTGGAGTTTTTGGGGTTGGTTTTGGGTTTATTTTTGGGGTCTGACCAGGGGATTTTGGGGTTCCCAGGTGTGGGATGTGACCACCCAGGACCTTTGCTCGGGCTCGGCCTCCCTGGACGGGTTCCGGGGTCTCGTTTTCGTGGGCGGCTTCAGCTACGCCGACGTGCTGGGCTCGGCTAAAGGTGGGTCTGCAACCCCAAAAAACGCCCCAAAAAACCCCCAAAATCCTAAAAACCCCAATTCCGCAAAAAGGGGGATAAATCCTAAAAAATTCCATAAAAATCCACCAAAAAACTCCAAAAAATCCCACAAAAAAAAACCCCCAAAATCCTAAAAACCCCAATTCCGCAAAAAGGTGGAATAAATCCTAAAAGATTCCATAAAAATTCACCAAAAAATCTCAGAAAGATCCCACAAAAAATCCCAAAAAATCCTAAAAAAAAAAAAGAAAATCCCACCATAAAAAAAAATCCCATAAACAACCCCAGAAATGGCTCCTCCCTGAGGAGTTTGGGGCTTCAGCTAAAGGTGGGTCTGGAACCCCAAAAAATCCCCAAAATCCTAAAAACCCCAATTCCCCAAAAAGGTGGAATAAATCCTAAAAGATTCCATAAAAATCCACCAAAAAACTCCAAAAAATCCCACAAAAAAAACCCCAAAAATCCCCAAAATCCTAAAAACCCCAATTCCGCAAAAAGGTGGAATAAATCCTAAAAAATTCCATAAAAATCCACCAAAAAACTCCAAAAAATCCCACAAAAAAAAAAACGAAAAATCCCCAAAATCCTAAAAACCCCAATTCCGCAAAAAGGTGGAATAAATCCTAAAAAAATCCATTAAAATCCACCCAAAAAACTCCAAAAAATCCCACAAAAAATCCCCAAAAATCCTAAAAAAAAAAAGAAAATCCCACCAAAAAAAATCCCATAAACAACCCCAGAAATGGCTCCTCCCTGAGGAGTTTGGGGCTTCAGCCAAAGGTGGGTCTGGAACCCCAAAAAATCCCCAAAAAATCCTCAAAATCCTAAAAACCCCAATTCCGCAAAAAGGTGGAATAAACCCTAAAAAATTCCATAAAAATCCACCAAAAAACTCCAAAAAATCCCACAAAAAACCCCAAAAATCCCCCAAAATCCTAAAAACCGACATTTTGCAAAACCAGGGAAAAACCCCAAAGAATTTTCCCAATTTCCCGGTTTTTCCCTCCTTCTTTCCCCAATTTTCCCAATTTCCCCATGAATTTCCCCATTATTTTCCCCCCATTTTCCCAATTATTTCCCCATTTTTCCCCATTAATTTCCCCATTATTCCCCATTTTCATCCCAGATTTTCACCATTTTTATCCCAAATTTTTCCCATTTTTCCCCATTATCCCCCATTAATTTCCCCATTATCCCCCATTTTTCCCCCAATTTTTCCCCAACTTTTCCCCATTTTTTCCGCATTCTTCCCCCATTTTTCCCCCAATATTTCCCATTGTTTCCCCCATTAATTTCCCATTATTTTTCCGATTTTCCCCCATTATTTTCCCCCTTTTTCCCCCATTTTTCCCAATTATTTCCCCAATATCCCCCATTGATTTCCCCATTTATTCCCCATTATTCCCCATTTTTATCCCAAATTTTTTCCCATTTTCCCCCCCATTTTCCCCCATTAATCTCCCCATTTTTTCCCCATTATTCCCCATTTTTATCCCAAATTTTTACCCATTTCCCCCCCCCGTTTCCCCCCATTATTCCCGCATTTTTTCCCCATTATTCCCCCAATATTTCCCCATTATTTCCCATTAATTTCCCATTATTTTTCCGATTTTCCCCCAGTATTTTCCCCCATTTTCCCCAATTATTTCCCCATTATCCCCCATTTTTCCCCCATTTCCCCCCATTTTTTCCCCATTATTCCCCATTTTTATCCCAAATTTTTTCCCATTTTCCCGCCCATTTTCCCCCATTAATCTCCCCACTATTCCCCATTTTTATCCCAAATTTTTTCCCATTTTCCCCCCCCGTTTCCCCCCGTTATTCCCGCATTTTTCCCCATTATTCCCCCAATATTTCCCCATAATTTCTCATTATTTCCCCATTTTCCCCCCATTTATTCCCCATTATTCCCCATTTTTATCCCAAATTTTTTCCCATTTCCCCCCATTATTCCCCCATTTTTTCCCCATTATTCCCCCAATTATTTCCCCATAATTCCTCATTATTTTCCCCCATTTTCCCCCTATTTTTCCCCATTTTCATCCCAAATTTTTTTTCCCAATTTCCCCCTTTTTCCCCCCGTTATTCTCCCCAGGCTGGGCCGCCTCCATCCTCTTCAACGCCCGGGTCCGCGCGGAGCTGGAGCGATTCCGCGCGCGGCCGGACACCTTCAGCCTGGGCGTGTGCAACGGCTGCCAGCTGATGGCGCTGCTGGGCTGGGTGGGGACAGGTGAGGGACACCCCAATGTCACCCCAATGTCACCCCAATGTCACCTGTGTGTCACCTGTGTCACCTGTGTCATCCCAATGTCACCCCAATGTCCCCTGTGTGACACGTTCAGCCTGGGCGTGTGCAACGGCTGCCAGCTGATGGCGCTGCTGGGCTGGGTGGGGACAGGTCAGTGTCACCCCAATGTCACCCCAATGTCACCTGTGTGTCACCCCAATGTCACCTGTGTGTCACCCCAATGTCACCTGTGTGTCACCTGTGTCACCTGTGTGACACCTCAATGTCACCTGTGTGTCACCTGTGTCACCTGTGTGACACCTCAATGTCACCTGTGTCCCCTGTGTGTCACCTGTGTCACCCCAATGTCACCCCAATGTCACCCCAATGTCCCCTGTGTGACCCCAATGTCACCCCAATGTCACCTGTGTGTCACCTGTGTCACCTGTGTCAGTCACCCCCATGTCACCTGTCACCCCAATGTCACCTGTGTGTCACCTGTGTCACCCCAATGTCACCCCAATGTCACCCCAATGTCCCCTGTGTGTCACCCCAATGTCACCTGTGTCACCTGTGTGTCACCTGTGTGACCTGTGTGTGTCACCCCCATGTCATCTGTCACCCCAATGTCACCTGTGTGTCACCTGTGTCACCCCAATGTCACCTGTGTGACCCCAGTGTCACCTGTGTGTCACCTGTGTCACCTGTGTCACCCCAATGTCACCCCAATGTCACCTGTGTCACCTGTGTGTCACCTGTGTCACCCCAATGTCACCCCAATGTCACCTGTGTCACCTGTGTGTCACCCCAATGTCACCCCAATGTCACCCCAATGTCACCCCAATGTCCCCTGTGTGACACGTTCAGCCTGGGCGTGTGCAACGGCTGCCAGCTGATGGTGCTGCTGGGCTGGGTGGGGACAGGTCAGTGTCACCCCAATGTCACCTGTGTGTCACCTGTGTGTCACCCCAATGTCACCTGTGTGTCACCCCAATGTCCCCTGTGTGACACGCTCAGCCTGGGCGTGTGCAACGGCTGCCAGCTGATGGCGCTGCTGGGCTGGGTGGGGACAGGTCAGTGTCACCCCAATGTCACCCCAATGTCACCCCAATGTCACCCCAATGTCACCTGTGTCACCCCAATGTCACCCCAATGTCCCCTGTGTGACACGTTCAGCCTGGGCGTGTGCAACGGCTGCCAGCTGATGGCGCTGCTGGGCTGGGTGGGGACAGGTCAGTGTCACCCCAATGTCACCTGTGTGTCACCTGTGTGTCACCTGTGTGTCACCTGTGTGTCACCCCAATGTCCCCTGTGTGTCACCCCAATGTCACCCCAATGTCACCTGTGTGTCACCTGTGTCACCCCAATGTCACCTGTGTGTCACCTGTGTGTCACCCCAATGTCACCCCAATGTCACCTGTGTGTCACCCCAATGTCCCCTGTGTGTCACCTGTGTGTCACCTGTGTGTCACCCCAATGTCACCCCAATGCCACCTGTGTCACCTGTGTGTCACCTGTGTGTCACCTGTGTCACCCAATGTCACCCCAATGTCCCCTGTGTGTCACCCCAATGTCACCTGTGTCACCTGTGTCACCCCAATGTCACCCCAATGTCCCCTGTGTCACCCCAATGTCACCCCAATGTCACCCCAATGTCACCTGTGTCACCCCTGTGTCACCCCAATGTCACCCCAATGTCCCCTGTGTGACACGCTCAGTCTGGGCGTGTGCAACGGCTGCCAGCTGATGGCGCTGCTGGGCTGGGTGGGGACAGGTCAGTGACACCTGTGTGTCACCTGTGTGTCACCTGTGTGTCACCCCAATGTCACCTGTGTGTCACCTGTGTGTCACCTGTGTCACCTGTCACCTCTGTGTGTCACCCCAATGTCACCCCAATGTCACCCCAATGTCCCCTGTGTGACACGTTCAGCCTGGGCGTGTGCAACGGCTGCCAGCTGATGGCGCTGCTGGGCTGGGTGGGGACAGGTCAGTGTCACCCCAATGTCACCCCAATGTCACCCCAATGTCACCTGTGTCACCCCAATGTCACCCCAATGTCACCCCAATGTCACCCCAATGTCACCTGTGTGTCACCTGTGTCACCTGTGTGACCCCAATGTCACCCCAATGTCACCCCAATGTCCCCTGTGTGTCACCCCAATGTCACCTGTGTGTCACCTGTGTGTCACCCCAATGTCACCTGTGTGTCACCTGTGTGACACCCCAATGTCACCCCAATGTCACCTGTGTGTCACCCCAATGTCACCTGTGTGTCACCTGTGTGTCACCTGTGTATGTCACCCCCATGTCACCTGTGTCACCCCAATGTCACCCCAATGTCACCTGTGTGTGTCACCTCAGGTGTCCCCACCTTTGTCCCTTTAGGGTTTCCCTTTGGGGTTTCTGTCCTGGGGTTGTCCCCTCGATGTCCCCTCGATGTCCCCTCGATGTCCCCTCGCTGGTGACCCTTGGTGACACTGTGGTGACCTTGGTGACATTGTGGTGACCCTCTGGTGTCCCTCCCATGACAGGTGACAGCCCCATGGTCCAAGTGGGGACTCAGAGGTGTCCCCAGAAGTGTCCCTGAGGTGTCCCCACCTTTGTCCCTTTGGGGTTTCCCCTTGGGGTTTCTGTCCCCAAGATGTCCCCTCGATGTCCCCAAGCCCTGGTGACACTCTGGTGACCCTGGGTGGCACTCTGGTGACACTCTGGTGACCCTGGGTGCCCCTCTCTGGCAGATGTCACCTCCCCGGGCCCTGTCCCCGCTGTGGCCCTGGAGCGGAACGTGTCCCCACCTTTGTCCCTTTGGGGTTTCTGTCCCCAGGGTGTCCCCTCGCTGCCACCCCCGTGGTGACCTTGTGGTGACCTTGGTGGCACTGTGGTGACACTCTGGTGACCCTGGGTGCCATCTCTCGTGGCAGATGTCACCTCCCTGGGCCCATCAGTGGCGGTGGCCCTGGAGCGGAACGTGTCCCCAGACTTTATCCCTTTGGGGTTTCTGTCCTGGGGTTGTCCCCTCGATGTCCCCTCGATGTCCCCTTGCTGCCACCCCCCTGGTGACCTTGGTGACATTGTGGTGACACTGTGGTGACCCTGGGTGCCATCTCTCCTGGCAGATGTCACCTCCCTGGGCCCTGTCCCCGCGGTGGCCCTGGAGCGGAACGTGTCCCCAGACTTTGTCCCTTTGGGGTTTCTGTCCCCAAGGTGTCCCCTCACTGCCACCCCCGTGGTGACCTTGGTGGCACTCTGGTGACACTGTGGTGACCTTGGTGGCACTGTGGTGGCACTGTGGTGACACTCTGGTGTCTCTCGTGGCAGATGGCGCCTCGGCGGGCCCGGCGGTGGCCCTGGAGCGGAACGTGTCCCCACCTTTGTCCCTTTGGGGTTTCTGTCCCCAAGGTGTCCCCTCCATGTCCCCAAGCCCTGGTGGCACTCTGGTGACACTCTGGTGACCCTGGGTGCCATCTCTCCTGGCAGATGTCACCTCCCTGGGCCCTGTCCCCGCGGTGGCCCTGGAGCGGAACGTGTCCCCAAACTTTGTCCCTTTGGGGTTTCTGTCCCCAGGGTGTCCCCTCGCTGCCACTCCCCTGGTGACCCTGTGGTGACCTTGGTGGCACTCTGGTGACACTCTGGTGCCATCTCTCGTGGCAGATGGCGGCTCGGCGGGCCCGGCGGCGGCGGTGGCCCTGGAGCGGAACGTGTCGGGGCGCTTCGAGTCGCGCTTCGTCACCGTGCGCGTGGAGCCGGGGCCGGCCGTGATGCTGCGGGGAATGGAGGGGGCGCGGCTGGGAGTGTGGGTGGCACATGGAGAGGGTAAAGTTATACTGGTTATACTGGGAGCACTGGGGATACTGGGGATACTGGGGCATGGAGGGGGCGCGGCTCGGAGTGTGGGTGGCGCACGGAGAGGGTAAACTGGTTATACTGGTTATACTGGTTATACTGGGAGTACTGGGAGCACTGGTTATACTGGGGATACTGGGAGTACTGGTTATACTGGTTATACTGGTTATACTGGGGCATGGAGGGGGCGTGGCTGGGAGTGTGGGTGGCACACGGGGAAGGTAATGGTTATACTGGGGATACTGGGAGTACTGGGAGCACTGGTGTGATACTGGGGATACTGGTTATACTGGGGCATGGAGGGGGCGCGGCTCGGAGTGTGGGTGGCACACGGAGAGGGTAAAGTTATACTGGTTATACTGGGAGTACTGGGAGTACTGGTTATACTGGGGCATGGAGGGGGCGCGGCTCGGAGTGTGGGTGGCGCACGGAGAGGGTAAACTGGGGATACTGGGAGTACTGGGAGCACTGGTTATACTGGTTATACTGGGGATAGTGGTTATACTGGGAGTACTGGTTATACTGGGGATACTGGTTATACTGGTTATACTGGGAGTACTGGTTATACTGGGGCATGGAGGGGGCGCGGCTCGGAGTGTGGGTGGCGCACGGGGAAGGTAATGGTTATACTGGGAGTACTGGTGTGATACTGGGGATACTGGGGATACTGGTTATACTGGTTATACTGGTTATACTGGGGCATGGAGGGGGCGCGGCTGGGAGTGTGGGTGGCACACGGGGAAGGTAACTGGGGATACTGGGAGTACTGGGAGCACTGGGGATACTGGTTATACTGGTTATACTGGGGATACTGGGGCATGGAGGGGGCGAGGCTCGGAGTGTGGGTGGCACACGGAGAGGGTAAAGTTATACTGGGGATACTGGGAGTACTGGTTATACTGGGGGATGGAGGGGGCGAGACTGGGAGTGTGGGTGGCGCACGGAGAAGGTAAACTGGGGATACTGGTTATACTGGTTATACTGGGGATACTGGTGTGATACTGGGAGCACTGGGAGTACTGGGAGTACTGGTTATACTGGGGCATGGAGGGGGCGCGGCTCGGAGTGTGGGTGGCGCACGGAGAGGGTAATGGTTATACTGGTTATACTGGGAGCACTGAGAGCACTGGGAGTACTGGTTATACTGGGGCATGGAGGGGGCGCGGCTCGGAGTGTGGGTGGCGCACGGAGAGGGTAAACTGGGGATACTGGGAGTACTGGTGTGATACTGGGGATACTGGGGATACTGGTTATACTGGGGATACTGGTTATACTGGGGATACTGGGGATACTGGTTATACTGGCTATAATGGGTATACTGGTTATACTGGGGATACTGGTTACACTGGTTATACTGGTTATACTGGGGATACTGGTTATACTGGTTATACTGGTTATACTGGGGGATGGAAGGGGCGCGGCTGGGAGCGTGGGTGGCACATGGGGAAGGTAAACTGGGAATACTGGTTATACTGGTTATACTGGGAGGGCATTGAGGGCACTGGCAAGGGATACTGGGAGCACTGGGAGAGCTGGGGGAGGAGGGTACTGGTGATACTGGGAGCACTGGTTATACTGGGAGGCACTGGTTATACTGGGGATACTGGGAGCACTGGTTATACTGGGAGGCACTGGTTATACTGGGGATACTGGGAGCACTGGTTATACTGGGAGGGACTGGTTATACTGGGAGGCACTGGGGATACTGGGAGCACTGGTAATACTGGGAGCACTGGTGATACTGGGAGCACTGGTGATACTGGGAGGCACTGGTTATACTGGGAGGGACTGGTTATACTGGGAGCACTGGTTATACTGGGGATACTGGGAGGCACTGGTTATACTGGGAGCACTGGTGATACTGGGAGCACTGGTGATACTGGGAGGCACTGGTTATACTGGGAGCACTGGTGATACTGGGAGCACTGGTGATACTGGGAGCACTGGTTATACTGGGAGGCACTGGTTATACTGGGAGCACTGGTTATACTGGGAGGCACTGGTTATACTGGGAGCACTGGTTATACTGGGAGGCACTGGTTATACTGGGAGCACTGGTGATACTGGGAGCACTGGTTATACTGGGAGCACTGGTTATACTGGGAGGGACTGGTTATACTGGGAGCACTGGTTATACTGGGAGCACTGGTGATACTGGGAGCACTGGTTATACTGGGAGCACTGGTTATACTGGGGATACTGGTTATACTGGGAGCACTGGTTATACTGGGAGGCACTGGTTATACTGGGAGCACTGGTGATACTGGGAGCACTGGTTATACTGGGAGCACTGGTTATACTGGGAGCACTGGTTATACTGGGAGGGACTGGTTATACTGGGAGCACTGGTGATACTGGGGATACTGGGAGCACTGGTTATACTGGGAGCACTGGTTATACTGGGGATACTGGTTATACTGGGAGCACTGGTTATACTGGGAGCACTGGTTATACTGGGAGGGACTGGTTATACTGGGAGCACTGGTTATACTGGGAGCACTGGTTATACTGGGAGCACTGGTTATACTGGGAGCACTGGGAGCCCTGGGCTCTCACTGGTGTCACAGGTGCGGTACTGGTTTAACTGGTTTAACTGGGCTGGAACTGGTCTCCAACTGGTTTCTCGCTGTTCCCTAAATGGTTTAACTGGTCTCTAACTGGTTTCTAACTGGTCCCTAGCTGGTTTAACTGGTCTCTAACTGGTCTCTAACTGGTTTCTAAGTCGTCTCTAACTGGTCTCTTAACTGGTCTCTAACTGGTCTCTAACTGGTTTAACTGGTCCCTAACTGGTTTAACTGGTCTCTAACTGGTCTCTAACTGGTTTCCCCGGTCCATTTCCAGTTCCGGCCACCCTTGGCCCTTGAGTGACCACTGACCCTTACTGGTCCATAACTGGTCTAACTGGTCTCTAACTGGTTTAACTGGTTTCACTGGTCTCTAACTGGTTTAACTGGTCCCTAACTGGTCTCTCCCTGTCCCCAGTTCCGGCCGCCCTCGGCCCTCGCCCGCTGTGTCCGCTCCGGCCTGGCCGCTCTCCATCACTGACCATTGAGTGACCACTGACCATTACCAGTCCCTAACTGGTTTCTAACCAATATCTAACTGGTTTAACTGGTCCCTAACTGGTCTCTAACTGGTCTCTAACTGGTCTCTAACTGGTTTAACTGGTCCCAAACTGGTCCCTAACTGGTCTGTGTCTGTCCCCAGGCCGTTTCCAGTTCCGGCCACCCTCGGCCCTTGAGTGACCACTGACCATTACCAGTCCCAAACTGGTTTCTAACTGGTCCCTAACTGGTTTAACTGGTCCCTAACTGGTCTCTAACTGGTTTAACTGGTCTCTAACTGGTTTAACTGGTCTCTAACTGGTCCCTAACTGGTCTCTAACTGGTTTCTAACCAATCCCTGACTGGTCTCTAACTGGTTCCCCCAGTCCATTTCCAGTTCCGGCCGCCCTCGGCCCTTGGGTGACCACTGTCCATCACTGACCATTGAGTGACCACTGACCCTTACTGGTCCATAACTGGTTTAACTGGTTTCTAACCAATCTCTAACTGGTTTAACTGGTTTCTAACTGGTCCCTAACTGGTCTCTAACTGGTTTAACTGGTCCCTAACTGGTCTCTCCCTGTCCCCAGTTCCGGCTGCCCTCGGCCCTCTCCCGCTGTCTCCGCTCGGGCCTGGCCGCTCTCCATCACTGACCATTGAGTGACCACTGACCATTACCAGTCCCTAACTGGTCTCTAACTGGTTTAACTGGTTTCTAACCAATCTCTCGCTGTCCCCAGGCCGTTTCCAGTTCCGGCCGCCCTCGGCCCTCTCCCGCTGCCTCCGCTCCGGCCTGGCCGCTCTCCATCACTGACCATTGAGTGACCACTGACCATTACCAGTCCATAACTGCTCTAACTGGTTTAACTGGTCTCTAACTGGTTTAACTGGTCTCTAACCAATCTCTAACTGTCCCCAGGCCGTTTCCAGTTCCGGCCGCCCTCGGCCCTCTCCCGCTGTCTCCGTTCCGGCCTGGCCGCTCTCCATCACTGACCATTGAGTGACCACTGACCATTACCAGTCCCTAACTGGTTTAACTGGTCCCTAACTGGTTTAACTGGTCCCTAACTGGTTTAACTGGTCCCTAACTGGTTTAACTGGTCTCTAACTGGTCTCTCACTGGTCTCTCCGTGTCCCCAGGCCGTTTCCAGTTCCGGCCGCCCTCGGCCCTTGGGTGACCACTCTCCATCACTGACCATTGAGTGACCGCTGACCATTACCAGTCCCTAACTGGTTTAACTGGTTTAACTGGTTTCTAACCAATCTCTAACTGTCCGCAGGCCGTTTCCAGTTCCGGCCGCCCTCGGCCCTCTCCCGCTGCCTCCGTTCCGGCCTGGCCGCTCTCCGTTACGTGGACGACGGCGGCGCGCCCACCGAGCGCTACCCGCTGAACCCCAACGGCTCCGGCGGCGGCGTGGCGGCGCTGGCCTCGCCCTGCGGGCGGCACCTGGCGGCCATGCCGCACCCCGAGCGCTGCGTGCGCGCCTGGCACTGCCCCTGGCCCGGCCGGAGCGGCACAATGGGCACAATGGGCACCGCCATGGGCACCATGGGCACCGCCACCATGGGCACCCGCAGCAAGGGCGGCAACGCGCCCTGGCTCAGAATGTTCCGCAACGCCCTCGAGTGGTGCCTGCGGTGGCCGGAGGGAGAGAAGTGACCGCGAGTGACCGATGAGTGACCAATAAGGGACCGATGAGTGACCGCTGAGTGACCGATGAGTGACCAATGAGTGACCCTGAGTGACCACTGAGTGACCGATGAGTGACCGATGAGTGACCGCTGACCATCCCTCTGTGACACTGACCATCACTGACCACTGAGTGACCCCTGAGTGACCACTGAGTGACCCTGAGTGACCGCTGACCATCCCTGTGTGACACTGACCATCACTGACCACTGAGTGACCACTGAGTGACCGCTGAGTGACCACTGAGTGACCGATGAGTGACCAGAGTGACCGCTGACCATCACTGACCATCCCTCTGTGACACTGACCATCACTGACCACTCAGTGACCCCTGAGTGACCGCTGAGTGACCCCTGAGTGACCACTGAGTGACCCATGAGTGACCGCTGACCATCCCTCTGTGACAGTGACCATCACTGACCGCTGAGTGACCACTGAGTGACCGATGAGTGACCGATGAGTGACCAGAGTGACCGCTGACCATCACTGACCATCCCTCTGTGACACTGACCATCACTGACCGCTGAGTGACCAATGAGTGACCGCCTAAACACTCAAGTGACCAACTGACCTGAGTGACCCCTGAGTGACCAACTGACCAACTGAGTGACCAATGGAGTGACCAACTGACCCGAGTGACCAAGTGACCCCTGAGTGACCCCTGAGTGACCAACTGACCTGAGTGACCCCTTGACCCTTGAGTGACCACCTGACCCCTGAGTGACCCCTGAGTGACCAACTGACCCCTGAGTGACCCCTGAGTGACCAACTGACCCCTGAGTGACCATTGAGTGACCAACAGCCCTGAGTGACCACGAGTGACCAACTGACCTGAGTGACCAACTGAGTGACCAAGTGACCGCCCAGTGACCAATGGAGTGACCAACTGACCATCCCAGTGACCCCTGAGTGACCAACTGACCTGAGTGACCACCTGACCCCTGAGTGACCCCTGAGTGACCCCCTTGACCCCCCCGTGGAGGGGGCGTGGCCTGTAATTATGAATAAAGCGCTGTTAATTAACAATTAATAATTAACGAGTCACGCGTGATTATTGAGTGACGTCATTGGGGGCGGGGCCAGAAACGGGGGGGTTTTGGGGTTATTTTTGGGGGGTTTTTTTGGGTTTTTTGGGGATTTTTTGCAGTTTTTTGGGGTTTTTTGGGGTTCATTTTTTGGGGTTCAGACGAAGCTGAGGCGGCGCTCGGGGGGGACCCCGAATTTGCCCTTGTGCTCCTCCAAGAGCTCCCCAAATTTTGGGGCTTTTTTGGGTTTTTATGGGGGATTTTTTTTTGAGTTTCACCCAAATTTTGAGGTTTTTTTGGGGGGGGGGTTCACCCAAATTTTTAGGGGTTTTTTGGGGTTTTTTTTTGGCAGTTTTTGGGGGGTTTTGGGGTTTTTTTGGGGGGGGGGGGGGGTTTTGTGGGTTCACCCAAATTTTTGGGGGGTTTTTTTTGCGGTTTTCTGGGAGTTTTTTTGGGTAATTTTTGTGGTTTTTTGGGGGGGTTTTGGGGGTTTTTGGGGGGGAGGTTTGGGGGGTTCACCCAAATTTTGGGGTTTTTCTTTTTGCGGGGTTCACCCAAATTTTGGGGTTTTTTTGGGGGGTGTTTTTGGGGTTTTTTTGGGGTTTTTTTGGGGGGGGTTTTTTTGGGTTTCACCCAAACTTTGGGTTTTTCTTTTTGGGGGGTTCACCCAAATTTTTAGGGGGTTTTCTGGGGGTTTTTTGGGGATTTTTTGGGGGGATTTTTGGATATTTTTGGGGGTTTTTTTGTTTTTTTTTTTTTTTCCAGTTTTTGGGGGTTTTTTGGGGGATTTTTTGCGGGTTTTTTGGGGTTTTTGTGTTTACTTTTTGGGGTTCAGACGAAGCTGAGGCGGCGCTCGGGGGGGACCCCGAATTTGCCCTTGTGCTCCTCGAAGAGCTCCCGCAGCCGCTCGCGGTAGCGGCGGTGCCAGAGCTGAACCTGATCCTCAGAGGGGTTCGGCACCCGCGGCAGCTCCAGCGGCGCCCCCACTGCAAAAATACACAAAAATCCCGTTAAAATAACCCAAAATCCCACTAAAATCCCATCAAAATCCCATTAAAATCTAATCAAAATCCCATTAAAAATCCCATTAAAATCCCATTAAAAACCCATTGAAAACGCCCAAAAATCCCATTAAAATCCCATTAAAAATGCCCAAAATCCCATTAAAATCCCATCAAAAATCCCATTAAAAACAGCCAAAAATCCCATTAAAATCCCATTAAAAATCCCATTAAAATCCCATTAAAATCCCATTAAAATCCCATAAAAATCCCATTAAAAACGCCCAAAATCCCATTAAAATCCCATTAAAAATCCCATCAAAAACCCGCTAAAAATCCCATTAAATCCCATTAAAAATCCCATTAAAAATCCCATTAAAAACATCCCAAAATCCCATTAAAATCCCATTCAAAATGCCATTAAAAACAACCCAAAATCCCATTAAAATCCCATCAAAAACAATCCCAGAGAAGAGCCCCAAAAATCCCAATAAAATCCCATTAAAAATGCCCAAAATCCCATTAAAATCCAATTAAAATCCCATTAAAATCCCATTAAAATCCCATTAAAAACAGCCAAAAATCCCATTAAAAATCCCATTAAAAACAACCAAAATCCCATTAAAATCCCATTAAAAATCCCATTAAAATCCCATTAAAATCCCATTAAAAATCCCATAAAAAAATCCCAATAAAAATCCCATTAAAATCCCATTAAAAATCCCATAAAAATCCCAATTAAAATCCCATTAAACCCCCTCCAAAATCCTGCTAAAAAACCCCAAAAATCTCATTAAAAACCGCCTAAAATTTGCCAAATTTCCACTTTTTTTCACCGGGTTATTTTTGTTTTTTCCCAAATTTCCTTTTCCCCCAAATTTCTGGAATTTTTCCCTGAACTTTGGTGACTTTTCCCTCGATTTTTGGGTTTTTTTTCCCAATTTTTTCCCATTTTTTTCCCAATTTTTTATCATTTTTTCACCCAATTTCCAGATTTTTTTCACTGTTTGTTTTTTTTTTTTTTTGCCTTTTGCCAAAATTCCCATTTTTCCTCCAAATTTCTGGAAATTTTCCCTCTCTTTTCCCCCAATTTTTTAATATATTTTCCCCAATATTTTCCCATTTTTCTCCCAATTTTTCCCCATTTTTTCCCATTTTTTTGCCAAACTTCCAAATTTTTTCACTGGGTTTTTTTCTTTATTTTTCCAATTTTTGGTGCTTTTCCCCAAATTCCTTTTCCCCCAAATTCCTGGAATTTTCCCCCTGAATTTTCCTATTTTTCCCTCGATTTTTTGGGTTTTTTTCCCCAATTTTCCCCCAATTTTTCCCATTTTTTCGCCAAATTTCCGTATTTTTTCACGGGGTTTTTTTTGTTTTTTTCCCCAAATTCCTGCAATTTTTTCCCTGTACTTTCCCATCTTTACCCCCAATTTCTTTACATTTTTTCCCCAATTTTTTATGCTTTTACCCCAATTTTTTGGGGTTTTTTTTTCCAATTTTTTCCCCAAATTTCGCCAATTTTTTTCCCAGTTTTTTGCCAAACTTCCAGTTTTTTACACCGGGGTTTTTTTTTTGTTTTTCCCCATTTTTTGTGCTTTTCCCCAAATTCCTTTTCCCCCAAATTCCTTGAACTTTCTTCCTGAACTTTGGCGTCTTTTCCCTCCATATTTTGGGGTCTTTTTCCTCAATTTTTTATCATTTTTTCACCAAATTTCCATCTTTTTTCACCGAGTTTTTTTTTTTTTTTGCTTTTTCCCCAAAATCCTTCAATTTTTTCCCCAAATTCCTTGAATTTTTTCCCTGAACTTTGCTGTCTTTTCCCCGAATTATTTGCTATTTTTGCCATTTTTTCGCGGTTTTTTCCCCAATTTTCCCTGATTTTTTTCCCTATATCTCCGCCCAACCTCCACCGTTTTCCACGGGGTTTTTTTTGTTTTTCCCCAAATTTCGGGCTGTTTTTTCTCTCACCCACGGTGTGGATGGGCCGGCGGAAGGGCAGCAGCCCCCAGCTGTACTGGAAGACGCCGCGGGCGTGGAAGAGCGGCAGCGCCACCCCCAGGAGCCGCTGCAGCCGCCCCTGCAGCCGCCGCAGCCGCGAGCCCGGCGGGTTGGGCACCTGCCGGAACAGCTCGTTCTCCCCAAAGCTGAACACGGGCACCAGCGGCGTGCTGGAAGGAAAATTTGGGGTCACAAACATTTAGGAGCTTGTCATGGGGCTTCGTGCAAAATTTCAGCTCGAAATTCCCACTGGAAACGGCCAAAATCGCGATTTGGAAACGCCAAAATCCCACTTGGATCGGCGGATCCCTGCCCAGAAATACCACTTGAAAAACCCCAAAATCCCTTCTCTAAATCCCCCTTTAGAAATCCCAAAATTCCCCTAGAAGAACCCCAAAAAATCCCTCGAGAAATCCCAAATCCCTTCCCAAAAATTCCCCTAGAGGAACACAAAAAAATCCCCCTTGAAAATCCCCCATTTCTGCCCCAAAATCTTCCATTTCCCACCTCAAAACCCCTCCCCTCACGGACCGCAAAATGCCCATTTACCACCCCAAAACCGACCCCAAAATCCCTAATTATTACCCCAAAACCACCCCAAAATCCCCATTTCTCTCCCCAAATTCCCCATTTACGACACCAAAATCCTCATTTCTCCCCCAAAATCCCCATTTCTCCCCCAAAATCCCACCCGGATTTGAGGGCGATCCTGACGAAGCCCGTCCTGCGCAGCAGCCGCAGCCGCCGCGCCCCCGGCCGGGCCTCCAGGAACCCCAAAATCCCCTCAAATCCCCCCAAAATCCCAAATTATCACCCCAAAACCACGCCAAAATCATGACTTCTGCCACAAAATCCCCATTTATCACCCCAAAATCCACATTTATCCCCCAAAATCCCTGATATATCCATCCAAATCTTCTATTTCCCACCCCACAACTCCTCCCCTCACGGACCGCAAAATGCCCATTTACCACCCCAAAACCGACGCCAAAACCCCCCAAAATCCCAAATTATGACCCCAAAACCACCCCAAAATCCCGAGTTCTCTCCCCAAATCCCCCACTTAACACCCCCAAATCCCCATTTCTGCTCCAAAATCCCGATTTTGCCCCAAAATCCCACTCGGATTTGAGGGCGATCCTGACGAAGCCCGTCCTGCGCAGCAGCCGCAGCAACCCCGGCCGGTCCTCCAGGGACCCCAAAATCCCCTCAAATCCCCCCAAAATCCCAAATTATCACCCCTAAAACACCCCAAAATCATTATTTCTGCCACAAAATCCCCATTTATCACCCCAAAATCCACATTTATCCCCCCAAATCCCTGAGATATCCATCCAAATCTTCCATTTCCCAGCTCAAAACCCCTCCCCTCACGGACCGCAAAATGCTCATTTACCACCCCAAAACCCCCCAAAATCCCTGATTATCACCCCAAAACCACCCCAAATCCCTATTTCTTTCCCCAAATCCCACATTTAACACCCCAAAATCCCCATTTCTCCCCCAAAATCCCACTCGGATTTGAGGGCGATCCTGACGAAGCCCGTCCTGCGCAGCAGCCGCAGCCGCAGCGCCCCCGGCCGTGCCTCCAGGGACCCCCCCAAAATCCCAGATTATCACCCCAAAACCCTCATTTTTGCCCCAAAATCCCCATTTATCACCCCAAAATCCCACCCGTATTTGAGGGCGATCCGGACGAAGCCCGTCCTGCGCAGCAGCTGCAGCCGCAGCGCCCCCGGCCGGTCCTCCAGGGACCCCAAAATCCCCTCAAATCCCCCCAAAATCCCAAATTATCACCCCTAAACCACCCCAAAATCATGATTTCTGCCCCAAAATCCCCATTTATCACCCCAAAATCCACATTTATCACCCCAAATCCCTGATATATCCCTCCAAATCTTCCATTTCCCACCTCAAAACCCCTCCCCTCACGGACCGCAAAATGTCCATTTCCCACCCCAAAACCGACACCAAAACCCCCCAAAATCCCTAATTATCACCCCAAAACCACCCCAAAATCCCGAGTTCTCTCCCCAAATCCCCCATTTAAGACACCAAAATCCTCATTTCTCCCCCAAAATCCCGATTTTGCCCCAAAATCCCACCCGGATTTGAGGGCGATCCTGACGAAGCCCGTCCTGCGCAGCAGCCGCAGCCGCAGCGCCCCCGGAACCCCAAAATCCACTAAAATCCCCCCAAAATCCCAAATTATCACCCCTAAACCACCCCAAAATCATGATTTCTGCCACAAAATCCCCACTTATCACCCCAAAATCCACATTTATCCCCCCAAAATCCCTGAGATATCCCTCCAAATCTTCCATTTCCCACCTCAAAACCCCTCCCCTCACGGACCGCAAAATGCCCATTTACCACCCCAAAACCGACCCCAAAACCCCCCAAAATCCCTAATTATCACCCCAAAATCCCCATTTCTCTCCCCAAATCCCCCACTTAACACCCCCAAATCCCCATTTCTCCCCCAAAATCCCGATTTTGCCCCAAAATCCCTCTCGGATTTGAGGGCGATCCTGAGGAAGCCCGTCCTGCGCAGCAGCCGCAGCCGCGGCGCCCCCGGCCGTGCCTCCAGGGACCCCCCCAAAATCCCAGATTATCACCCCAAAATCCCCATTTTTGCCCCAAAATCCCCATTTATCACCCCAAAATCCCACCCGTATTTGAGTGCGATCCTGACGAAGCCCGTCCTGCGCAGCAGCTGCAGCCGCAGCGCCCCCGGCCGGGCCTCGAGCGCCTCCGGGGGCCCGCCCAGGGCGATCACGGCCACGAGGCCGCCGGGGCCCGCCAGGAGGTGCTCCAGGCTCGAGGCCTCCGACGAAACCAGGCCTGGAAATAAAGAAAGTGGAAAAAAATCAGAAATAAAGGGGAAAAAAAATCAGAATTAAAGGAGAAAAAATTGGGAATTATTGAGAACCCCGGGCCTGGCCAGGAGGTGCTCCAGGCTTGAGGCCTCTGAGGAAACCAGGCCTGGAAAATCAGAATTAAAGTGGAAAAAAATCAGAAATAAATGGGGAAAATATCAGAACTGAATGGGGAAAATGCAGAATTAGTAGTAGAAAAAAAAAATAATTAAAGGGGAAAAAAATTCGGAATTAAAGGGGAAAAACACTTGGAATTATTGAGAACCCCGGGCCTGGCCAGGAGGTGCTCCAGGCTTGAGGCCTCCGAGGAAATCATGCCTGGAAATGCAGAAATAAAGTGGGAAAAAATCAGAAATAAATGGGAAAAATATCAGAACTGAAGGGGGAAAATGCAGAATTAGTAGTAGAAAAAAATAAGAATTAAAGGGGGAAAGAATTCGCAATTAAAGGGCAAAAAAATGGGCATTATTCAGAACCCTGGGCCTGGCCAGGAGGTGCTCCAGGCTCGAGGCCTCTGAGGAAACCAGGCCTGGAAATAAAGAAATTAAGTGGGAAAAATGTGAAATAAAGGGGGAAAAAATCGGAAATAAAGGGGAAAATAATCAGAATTAAAGGAAAAAAAATCAGAACTAAAGGGGAAAAAAATTCGGAATTAAAGGGGAAAAAATTGGGAATTATTCAGAACCCCGGGCCTGGCCAGGAGGTGCTCCAGGCTTGAGGCCTCCGAGGAAATCATGCCTGGAAATGCAGAAATAAAGTGGAAAAAATTCGGAATTATAAGGGGAAAAATATTCAGAAATAAACGGGGAAAATATTCAGAATTAAAGAGGAAAACAATTCGGAAATAAAGGGGGAAAAAACTGGGAATTATTCAGAACCCTGGGCCTGCCCAGGAGATGCTCCAGGCTCAAGGCCTCTGAGGAAACCAGGCTTGGAAACTTGGAATTTTGGGGGGGAAAAAATGAGAATTAGTGGGGAAGAAAATCAGAAATTGGGTTTTGAATTTGAAATATTTCAAATTTGGAAATGATTCCAATTCAAATTTGGAATTATTCCAAACCCCAGGCCCGGCCAGGAGGTGCTCCAGGCTCGAGGCCTCCGAAGAAACCAGGCCTGGATGGGGGAACCCAAAAATCAAAAATCTGGGGGGAATAAAATAAAAAAAATTTAAAAATTATACTTCCAACTTCCTTAATTTATATTTTATTTTAATTTAACTCTTTTCTCATCACCAGCCATGGCATAGTCTCTGAAGAGCAGCAGGCAGAACCAGCAAGGCAGCGTCAACCCAAAGCCCACAGGACATTTTCTATGTAACTGAACTGTTTGGATATTTAAATTTATGCAAAATTTATGCAAATTTATGCAAATTTGAATCCTTTCTCACCGCCGGCAGGGCAGCGTCAGCCCAAAGCCTCCAGGACATTTTCTATGTAACTGAACTGTTTGAACATTTAAATTTATGCTATTTTATGCAAATATATGCAAATTTATGCAAATTCAACCCTTTCTCACCGCCGGCCATGGCGTAATCCCGGAAGAACGGCAGGCGGAACCAGCAGGGCAGCGTCAGCAGCCGCGGCTGCAGCCCCGGGAAGAGGCGCCCGAACCCGGTGGCCTCGGTGCAGAAATTCCCGAAGGCTCCGGCGGCCAAAACCCCGTGAGGGTGGAACCCGAACACGTAATTGCGCCCGGGGTCCAGCGGCACCGTGCGGATCAGCTGCAAAAATTGTATTTTTTTTTATTTATTTATTCAGGGTTTTCTGGGGAAATTTTGGGGGTTTTTTTGGAGGTTCTTGGGAATTTGGGGGGATTTTTTGGAGAATTTTTGGCGATTTTTAGGGATTTTTAAGGGATTTTTGGGGTTTGGAGCGGCATTTAGGGATCCTCGGGGAGTTTTATTTTGAATTTTGGGGGTGGGGGGGTTTGGGTTTTTTAGTGATTTTGTTTGTTTTGACCATTTGCGTTGCAATGGCGCCCCATGAAGGCGGGGCGGGTGGCGGTCATCCAGAGACCCCCCAAAACCCCCCTAAATCCCCCCAAAACCTCTCAAAATCCCCCCCAAAATTCCCCTCAGGAACCTCAAATCCCCCCAGGCCCCCCCCCTCAGAATTACCCAAAACTCCCCTCAGAATCCCAAATCCCCCAAACCCCTCACCAACGTCACACAGGACCCCCCCAAACCCCATCCAGGGACCCCAAAACTCCATTTAGAGACCCCAAACCCCCAAAACCCCACACTGGGACCCACGAAACCCCCAAAATCCCCTCAGAAACCCCCAGAATCCCCTCAGAAACCTCCAGAATCCCCTCAGAATTCCCCCCAAACCCCATTTCCCGCCATTTTCCCCTGAGGATCACCGAGATGGGGAAGTAGTCCCGGAAGTGGTTCCAGACGGGCCAGGCGCGCACCCAGGTGTGTCCTGGTCCTCCAGAGACCCCCAAACCCCATCCAGAGACCCCAAAATTCCCCCAAAACTCCATTTAGAGACCCCAAACCCCCAAAATCCCCTCAGAAACCCCCAAAATCCCCTCAGAATTCCCCCCAAACCCGCCATTTTCCCCCGACGATAACCGAGATGGGGAAGTAGTCCCGGAAGTGGTTCCAGACGGGCCAGGCGCGCACCCAGGCGTGTCCCGGTCCCCCAGAGACCCCCAAACCCCTCTAAATCCCCTCAAAACCCCCCCAAAACTCCCCTCAGGAACCCCAAACCCCAAAATCCCCTCAGAAACCCCCCAAATCCCCTCAGAATTCCCCCCAAACCCCGCCATTTTCCCCCGAGGATCACCGAGATGGGGAAGTAGTCCCGGAAGTGGTTCCAGACGGGCCAGGCGCGCACCCAGGCGCTCGGGCGCCCCCGCGGCGCGGCGTGTCGCGGTCCGCCAGCAGCCACAGCCCGTAGAGCAGCGCGGGCAGCCAGAGCGGGCCGCGGAGCGCCAGCACGAACAGCAGCGTGCACAGCTGGCCTGGGATCGATAGTGATCGATTTGGTATCGATAATCAGCTATTGGTGATGGTTATTGGGTTAGAGATCCCGATATGGAAATATTGATGTGTATATATTAAAAAAAATTTATATATATGTATATATGTCTATGTATTTAAGTGTGTGTATATCAGTACAACCAGCACTGTGCACACCTGGCCTGAGGATCGATAGTGATTGATTGGTTATCGATTGGCAGCTATTGGTGATGGTTATTGGGTTAGAGATCCCGATTTGGAAATATTGATATATATATATGTATGTATATATATATATGGGTATATATAGATGTGTGTATGAGCACGAACAGCAGCGTGCACAGCTGGCCTGAGGATCGATAGTGATCGATTGGTTATCGATTAGCGGCTATTGGTGATCGTTGTTGGGTTAGAGATTCCGATTTGGAAATATTTATATATATATATATGTATCTATGTATGTATATATATGGGTATATATACAGGTGTGTGTATCAGCATGAACAGCGCCGTGCACAGCTGGCCTGCGATCGATAGTGATCGATTGGTTATTGATTAGCGGCTATTGGTGATCGTTATTGGGTTAGAGATCCCCATATGTAAATATTTATGTGTATATATAAGTATAAATATAAATATGTATATGTGTATGTAAATGTCTGTGTATCAGCACAAACAGTGCCGTGCACAGCTGGCCTGGGATCGATAGTGATCGATTGGTTATCGATTAGCAGCTATTGGTGATCGTTATTGGGTTAGAGATACCGATATGTAAATATTGATGTGTATACATAAATATAAATATGTGTATGTGTATGTAAATGTGTGTGTATCAGCACAAACAGCAGCGTGCACAGCTGGCCTGGGATCGATAGTGATTGATTGGTTATTGATTAGCAGCTATTGGTGATCGTTATTGGGTTAGAGATACCGATTTGGAAATATTGATGTATATATATAAAAAATAAATAAATAATAAAAAAAAAAAATATATATGTATATGTATTTAAGTGCGTGTGTATCAGCACAACTGGCCTGGGATCGATAGTGATCGATTGGTTATCGATTGGTTATCGATTAGCGGCTATTGGTGATCGTTATTGGGTTAGAGATCCCGATTTGGAAATATTGATGTGTATATATAAAAAAAAAAATATATATATATATATATATATGTGTATATGTATTTAAGTGCGTGTGTATCAGCACAACTGGCCTGGGATCGATAGTGATCGATTGGTTATCGATTGGTTATCGATTAGCGGCTATTGGTGATGGTTATTGGGAACCCCGATTTTGGGGACCCCCCCCCCGTCACAATTCCACCCCAAAATCCCCCCTTGGACCCCCTCTTGGTACCCCAAAGTTTTTTAGGGCAGCCCCGAGCGATTTTCCACCCGAAAATTTGGCGATTTTGGGGTTCCTGGGGGGAAATTTGGGGTGTCTGAGGGGGAAAATTGTGAGGGGGGATCCCCAAAATCTGGGTCCCCAAAATCGGGAACCCCAAAATCGGGGATCCCCAAAATCGGGGTGGGGGTCCCCAAAATCCCCTCGACCCCCTTGGACCCCCGTCTTTGTACCCCAAAGTTTTTTAGGGCAGCCCCGAGCGATTTTCCACCCGAAAATTTGGGGATTTTGGGGTTCCTAGGGGGGAAATTTGGGGTGTCTGGGGGGGATGGGAATTGTGAGGGGGGACCCCAAAATCTGGGTCCCCAAAATCGGGAACCCCAAAATTGGGGTGGGGGACCCCAAAACCGGCTGTGCTTTAGGGCAGCCCTGAGCGATTTTCCACCCGAAAATTTGGGGATTTTGGGGTTCCTGGGGGGGAAATTTGGGGTGTCTGGAGGGGAAAATTGTGAGGGGGGATCCCCAAAATCGGGGACCCCAAAATCGGGGACCCCAAAATCGAGAACCCCAAAATCGGCTGTGCTTTAGGGCAGCCCCGAGCGATTTTCCACCCAAAAATTTGGGGATTTTGGGGTTCCTGGGGGGAAATTTGGGGTGTCTGGAGGGGGGAATTGTGAGGGGGGATCCCCAAAATCGGGAACCCCAAAATCGGGAACCCCAAAATCGGGGACCCCAAAGTTTTTTAGGGCAGCCCCGAGCGATTTTCCACCCGAAAATTTGGCGATTTTGGGGTTCCTGGGGGGAAATTTGGGGGGATTTTGGGGTGGAATTTTGGGGACCCTTTTGAGGGGTTTTGGGGACCCCCCTCGGGGGATTTTGGGGACCCTTTTTGGGGGGTTTTGGGGACCCTTTTCGGGGAGTTTTGGGGACCCTTTTTGGCGGATTTTGGGGAGCCTTTTTGGGGGGTTTTTGGGGACCCTTTTTGAGGAGTTTTGGGGACCCTTTTTGGGGGGTTTTGGGGACCCTTTTTGAGGAGTTTTGGGGACCCTTTTGGGGACCCTTTTGAGGAGTTTTGGGGACCCTTTTGGGGGGTTTTGGGGACCCCTTTTGGGGGGTTTTGGGGACCCTTTTGGGGGGATTTTGGGGACATTTTTGGGGGGATTTTGGGGACCCTTTTGGGGGGATTTTGGGGGGTTTTTTGGGGCTCACCGAGCAGCAGGAAGGAGCAGACCCACTGCAGCACGGCCAGGGTCTGCAGGCGGCGCCGCAGGGGGAGGCGCAGGGGGGCGAACTCCGGCAGGGCCATGGGGAGGGATTTGGGGAGGGGGATTTTGGGGGGTCCCGAAGGGGTTTGAGGGGGTCCTGAAACGGTTTAGGGGGGATTTGGGGGGTTTAAAGGGGATTTGAGGGGGTTTGGGGGGTCCCGAGGGGGTTTAGGGGGGATTTGGGGAGGTTTAAAGGGGATTTTGGGGAGGTTTAAAGGGGATTTTGGGGGGGTTTGGGGGGTCCTGAGAGGGTTTAGGGGGGATTTGGGGAGGTTTAAAGGGGATTTGAGGGGGTTTTGGGGGGTCCCGAGGGGGTTTGAGGGGGTCCTGAAACGGTTTAGGGGGGGTTTGAGGGGGTTCAGGGCGGTTTAGGGGGGATTTGGGGGGTCCTGAAGGGGTTTAGGGGGGATTTGGGTGGTCTTGAGGGGGTTTGGGGGGGATTTGGGGAGGTTTAAGGGGGATTTAGTGGGGTTGTGGGGGGATTTTGAGGGGTCCCGAGGGGGTTTGGGGGGTCCCGAGGGGGTTTGGGGGGGTCCTGAAACGGTTTAGGGGGGGTTTGGGGGGTCCCGAGGGGATTTGGGGGGGTCTTGAGGGGGTTTGACGGGTCCTGAGAGGGTTTAGGGGGGATTTGGGGAGGTTTAAGGGGGATTTAGTGGGGTTATGGGGGGATTTTGGGGGGTGCCGAGGGGGTTTAGGGGGGATCTTGAAAGGGTTTGAGGGGGTTTGGGGGGGTCCTGAGAGGGTTTAGGGGGGATTTGGGGAGGTTTAAAGGGGATTTGAGGGGGTTTTTGGGGGGTCCCGAGGGGGTTTAAGAGGGGATTTGGGGGGGTCCTGAGAGGGTTTAGGAGGTTTTGGGGGGTCCTGAGAGGGTTGAGGGGGTTTTTGGGGGGGTCCCGAGAGGGTTTGAGGGGGGATTTTGGGGGGTCCTGAGAGGGTTTAGGAGGTTTTGGGGGGTCCTGAGAGGGTTGAGGGGGTTTTTGGGGGGTCCCGAGGGGGTTTAGAGGGGATTTGGGGGGTCCTGAGGGGTTTTGGGGAGGTTCAAAGGGGATTTAGGGGGGATTTGGGGATATTTGGGGGGGTCTTGAGAGGGTTTATGGGGGATTTGGGGAGGATTTTGGGGGTCCTGAGGGGATTTGGGGGGGTCTTGAGAGGATTTGGGGAGGATTTTGGGGGGGTCTCGAGGGGGTTGGGGGGGTTACTGGGAGAGGAGGGCGAGACTTACTGGGAGCCACTGGTTTGAACTGGGAATGGGGGAGGGGTCGCTGGGAATGGGGGAGGGGTCACCGGGAATGGGGGAGGGGTCACTGGGAGTGGGGGAGGGGTCACCGGGAGTGGGGGAGGGGTCACTGGGAGCCACTGGTTTGAACTGGGGCGGCCCCGCCCCCTCCCAGGGGGAATTTGGGGCGATTTTGGGCAATTTCGGGGTTGGGAAAGGGGGGGAAAGGGGAGGGGGCGTGGCCTGGAGGGAGGGGCGGGGCTTAGACAGCCATATATGGGAATGGGCGGGGCTTACTTGGTTAAATGCATGAAGGGGCGGGGCCTGGCCGAGAGGGGAGGGGCTTGTGGGATCACAGTGATAAAGAGGCGGGGTTTACATGGCCATATATGGGAATGGGCGGGGCTTAGTGGTTAATGTATGAATGGGCGGGGCTTGGATGGCCACATATGGGAATGGGCGGGGCTTAATGGGTTCCGTGCGTGAAAGGGGCGGGGCTTGTGCAAAAGGGCGGGGCTTGTGCAAACACTGGGAGGCCCTGGGATGAACTGGGATGTTACTGGGATTAACTGGGATGAACTGGGAGTTTATTGAGCTCCACACAGCCCCCGTGCGGGGGGACACCGGGGGGACATTTTGGGGACATCTTGGGGACACCCGGGGACATTTTGGGGACACTTTTGGGGACACCCTCTGTCCCCACGGAGGGACCCAGGGACATTTTAGGGACACTTTGGGGACCCCGGTGCCCCTTGGTGACACTTTAGGGACCCCTTGGTGACACTGAGACCCCACCCCTGGGGACACTTTGGGGACACTCTGGTGACCCTGGGACCCCTCTGATGTCCCTTGGTGACACTCTGGTGACACTGGGACACCCTGGTGACACTTTGGTGACCCTTTGGAGCCCCTCTGGTGACACTGGGGACACTCTGGTGCCCCTTGGTGACACTTTGGTGACACTGAGACCCCTCTGGTGGCCCTTGGGGACACTTTAGGGACACGCTGGGGACACTTTGGTGACACTGGAACCCCTCTGGTGACCCTTGGGGACACTTTAGGGACGCTGGGGACACTTTGGTGACACTGGAACCCCTCTGGTGCCCCTTGGTGACACTGAGACCCCTCTGGGGACACTCTGGTGCCCCTTGGTGACACTCTGGTGCCCCTCTGGTGCCCCTTGGGGACACTTCAGGGACACTGGCGACACCCTGGTGACACTTTGGTGACACTGGAACCCCTTTGGTGACCCTTGGGGACACTTTAGGGACACTGGGGACACCCTGGGGACACTTTGGTGACACCGGAACCCCTCTGGTGACCCTTGGTGACACTGAGACCCCTCTGGGGACACTCTGGTGCCCCTTGGTGACACTCTGGTGCCCCTCTGGTGCCCCTTGGGGACACTTCAGGGACACTGGCGACACCCTGGTGACACTTTGGTGACACTGGAACCCCTTTGGTGACCCTTGGGGACACTTTAGGGACACTGGGGACACCCTGGGGACACTTTGGTGACACCGGAACCCCTCTGGTGACCCTTGGTGACACTGAGACCCCTCTGGGGACACCCTGGGGACACTTTGGTGACACCGAGACCCCTCTGGTGACCCTTGGGGACACTTTAGGGACACTGAGGACACTCTGGTGACACTTTGGTGACACCGGAACCCCTCTGGTGCCCCTTGGTGACACTGAGACCCCTCTGGGGACACTTTGGTGCCCCGTGGTGACACTTTGGTGCCCCTCTGGCGTCCCCGGGTGCCACCGCGGTGCCCTCACCGCCGTCACTGCCCCGCCGGTGGCTCCTGTGTCCCCGCGCTGGCCCTGAGGGTGGCACTGCCACCGGCCCCTTGGGGACTGTCCCCAGCAGCCTCACCCTTGGTGGCGGCGGCGGCGGTGGCACCGGGGGAGCCGCCGGTGGTGGCGGCACTCGGGGACAGCTGCGGCGCGGGCGGCGGGGTGGCGTTGGTGGCGTTGGTGGCACTGGCGGTGACGGCGGTGCCACCCTTGGCCGCGTCACCCGCGGCGGCGGCGGCGGCGGGCGGCAGGGACACCACGATGTATTTCTGCACGGCGCCGGTGACGTTGCTGCCGGTGCCGGTGGCGGTGGTGGCACCGCCGGGGGTGGCACTGCTGCTGGCGGCGGCGGTGGCACTGCTGGGGACAGCGGGGGACACCAGCTTGACCAGCGGCTGCACGCTGGGCACGGTGCTGGTGACGGGCGACGTGGCCGTGGGCGCGGGCGACGTGCTCAGCGTGATCACCTGGGGACAGGGACGGCAATGGCGGCGGGGGGTGGCACCGCGGTGGCACCGAATGTGTGAAATGTCCCCGTGCTGTGTCCCCTGTGTCCCCTCAGTGTCCCCAATGTCCCCTCAGTGTCCCCAATGTGCCCTCACTGTAACCCCGCCTGTGTCCCCAGTGTCCCCTCAGTGTCCCCAATGTCCCCTCGTTGTAACCCCGCCTGTGTCCCCAATGTCCCCTCAGTGTCCCCTCAGTGTCCCCAATGTCCCCTCAGTGTCCCCAATGTCCCCTCACTGTAACCCTGCCTCTGTCCCCAATGTCCCCTCAGTGTCCCCAGTGTCCCCTCGCTGTAACCCTGCTGTGTCCCCAGTGTCCCCTCAGTGTAACCCTGCCTCTGTCCCCAATGTCCCCGTGCTGGGTCCCCAATGTCCCCAATGTCCCCTCACTGTAACCCTGCCTGTGTCCCCAATGTCCCCTCAGTGTCCCCAATGTCCCCTCAGTGTAACCCTGCCTCTGTGTCCCCAGTGTCCCCTCAGTGTCCCCAATGTCCCCCCAGTGTCCCCAGTGTCCCCTCACTGTAACCCGCCTGTGTCCCCAATGTCCCCTCAGTGTCCCCAATGTCCCCAATGCCCCCTCATTGTAACCCCGCCTGTGTCCCCAATGTCCCCTCAGTGTCCCCAATGTCCCCTCACTGTAACCCCGCCTCTGTCCCCAATGTCCCCTCAGTGTCCCCAATGTCCCCGTGCTGTGTCCCCTGTGTCCCCTCAGTGTCCCCAATGTCCCCTCACTGTAACCCTGCCTCTGTCCCCAATGTCCCCTCAGTGTCCCCAGTGTCCCCAATGTCCCCAATGTCCCCAATCCCATTTTTTCCCAAATTTCCCCCATTTTTGCCAACATCCACGATATCCCCTCAGTGTCCCCAATGTCCCCAACATCCCCAGTCCCCCCAATGTCCCCAACCCCCCCAATGTCCCCAATGTCCCCCATGTCCCCAGTGTCCCCACTGTCCCCAATCCCCTCAATGTCCCCAATGTCCCCAATCCCCCCACTGTCCCCAATGTCCCCCCAATGTCCCCACTGTCCCCAGTGTACCTGCTGGCCGGCGCTGCTGGCCGAGGACATGACAATGACCTTGGGGGACGGTGGTGACGGCTGCGTGGGGGTGCCGGTGTCCCCAGTGTCCCCCCAATGTCCCCAATGTCCCCAACCTCCAAATGTCCCCATTGTCCCCACTGTCCCCCACTGTCCCCATTGTCCCCAACGCCCCCAACGTCCTGAACATCCCCAATGTCCCCAATGTCCCCAATGTCCCCAGTATCCCCAGTGTCTCCAATGTCCCCAACATCCCCCCAATGTCCCCACTGTCCCCAACATCCCCAATCCCCATAATGTCCCCAATGTCCCCCCAATGTCCCCTCACTGTCCCCATACCTGCTGGCCGGCGCTGCTGGCCGAGGACATGACAATGACCTTGGGGGACGGTGGTGACGGCTGCGTGGGGGTGCCGGTGTCCCCAGTGTCCCCCCAATGTCCCCAATGTCCCCAACCTCCCAATGTCCCCATTGTCCCCACTGTCCCCCACTGTCCCCGTTGTCCCCAACGCCCCCAACGTCCTGAACATCCCCAATGTCCCCAATGTCCCCAACATCCCCCCAATGTCCCCACTGTCCCCAACATCCCCAATCCCCATAATGTCCCCTCGCTGTCCCCAGTGTCCCCAGCGTACCTGCTGGCCGGCGCTGCTGGCCGAGGACATGACGATGAACTTGGGGGGGCGGCGGCGACGGCTGCGTGGGGGTGCCGGGGCGCCCGGGCGCCAGCGTGGGCACGGGCACGGGCACGGGCAGCGCGATGGCGCTGGGCACCTTGATGATGCTGGGCGGGCGCGGGGCGGCGCCCGGGGCCTGCGGGGCCTGCGACAGCGTCAGCGTGGGGCGCGGCTGCGGGGACAGTTATTGGGGACAGTTATTGGGGACACTGGGGACAGTGGGGACATTGGGGACAGTGGGAACACTGGGGACACAGGGACAGCGTCAGCGTGGGCCGCGGCTGCGGGGACAGGGGACAGTGTTAGGGGACATTGGGGACATTGGGGACAGTGGGGACAGTGGGAACACTGGGGACAGTGGGGACAGTGGGGACAGTTATTGGGGACATTGGGGACAGTGGGGACAGTGGGGACATTGGGGCCTGCGGGGCCTGCGACAGCGTCAGCGTGGGGCGCGGCTGCGGGGACAGTGGGGACAGCGTTAGGGGACAGTGGGGACAGTGGGGACAGTTATTGGGGACAGTTATTGGGGACACTGGGGACAGTGGGGACAGTTATTGGGGACAGTTATTGGGGACACTGGGGACAGTGGGGACAGTTATTGGGGACATTGGAGACATTGGGGACAGTGGGGACACTAGGGACAGCGTCAGCGTGGGGCGCGGCTGCGGGGACAGGGGACAGTGTTAGGGGACATTGGGAACATTGGGGACAGTGGGGACATTGGGGACAGTGGGGACATTGGGGACATTGGGGATATTGGGGACAGTTATTGGGGACATTGGGGACAGTGGGGACATTGGGGACATTGGGGACATTGGGGACAGTGGGGACATTGGGGACATTGGGGACAGTGGGGACAGCGTTAGGGGACATTGGGGACAGTGGGGACAGTGGGGACATTGGGGACATTGGGGACATTGGGGACAGTGGGGACATTGGGGCCTGCGGGGCCTGCGACAGCGTCAGCGTGGGGCGCGGCTGCGGGGACAGTGGGGACAGTGTTAGGGGACATTGGGGACAGTTATTGGGGACATTGGGGACAGTGGGGACATTGGGGACATTGGGGACAGTGGGGACACAGGGACAGCGTCAGCGTGGGGCGCGGCTGCGGGGACAGGGGACAGTTACTGGGGACAGTGGGGACAGTGGGGACACTGGGGACAGTGGGGACATTGGGGACAGTGGGGACAGTGGGGACATTGGGGACATTATGCGGTTTGGGGACATTGGGGATGTGGAGGGGATTGGGGAGCATTGGGGACATTGGGGACACAAGGACAGCATTAGGGGGGACACTGGGGACATGTCCCCAAGTGTCCCCAGATGTCCCCAAGTGTCACTTCGGTGATGGTCAGCGTGGTCCTGTTGACCTGCTGGGCCTGCAGGGCCACCTGTGCCCCCAATGTCCCCAATCCCCCCAATGTCCCCAATGCCTCCAATGTCCCCAAATGTCCCCAAGTGTCACCTGGGTGATGGTCAGCGTGGTCCTGTTCACCTGCTGGGCCTGCAGGGCCACCTGTGCCCCCCATGTCCCCAATCCCCCCAATGTCCCAAATCCCCCCGATGTCCCCATTCAGTTCAATCCCCCCGATGTCCCCAATGTCCCCAATGTCCCCAAGTGTCACCTGGGTGATGGTCAGCGTGGTCCTGTTGACCTGCTGGGCCTGCAGGGCCCCCTGTGCCCCCCATGTCCCAAATGTCCCCAATCCCCCCAATGTCCCCAATGTCCCAAATCCCCCCGATGTCCCCATTCAGTTCAATCCCCCCAATCCCCCCAATGTCCCCAAATGTCCCCAAGTGTCACCTGGGTGATGGTCAGCGTGGTCCTGTTGACCTGCTGGGCCTGCAGCGCCGCCTGCGCTCTCGCCTTCACCACGTGTGAGCAGAGGAGCCCCCCCAGGTACCCGAAATCGCCGCGGTAACACTCGGGGCTGTCGGGGGGGGGCGCGCGCCTTGGCCAGCACCGGGGCGCAGTGCTTCTGTGGGGACACAGAGGGACATTGGGGACATCATTGGGGACATCAGAGTGACAGCAGAGTGACATTGGGGACATCAGAGTGACAGCAGAGTGACATTGGGGACATCAGAGTGACATTGGGGACATCAGAGTGACAGCAGGGACACCATCGGCACGGCCAGCACCGGGGCGCAGTGCTTCTGTGGGGACACAGAGGGACATTGGGACATCAGAGTGACATTGGGGACATCAGTGGGGACATCAGAGTGACATTGGGGACATCAGAGTGACATTGGGGACATCAGAGTGACAGCAGGGACACCATCGGCACGGCCAGCACCGGGGCGCAGTGCTTCTGTGGGGACAGGAAAGGGACATTGGGGACATCAGAGTGACATCAGAGTGACAGCAGAGTGACATTGGGGACATCAGAGAGACATCAGAGTGACATTGGGGACATCAGAGAGACAGCAGGGACACCATCGGCATGGCCAGCAGGGGGCGCAGTGCTTCTGTGGGGACACAAAGGGACATTGGGGACATCACTGGGGACATTGGGGACATCAGTGACAGCAGAGTGACATTGGGGACACCATCGGCACGGCCAGCACCGGGGCGCAGTGCTTCTGTGGGGACAGGAGAGTGACATTAGAGTGACATCAGAGTGACACTGGGGACATTGGGGACATCATTGGGGACAGCAGAGTGACATTGGGGACATGGGGACATGATGGGGATATCCCAGCACCGGGGCACAGCGCTTCTGTGGGGACACAAAGGGACAGCATTGGGGACACAGGTTGTCCTTATGTGTCTCCAGTGTCCCCAATGTCCCCAGTGTCCCCAATGTCCCCAAGGTGTCCCCAATGTCCCCAGTGTCCCCAATGTCCCCAAGGTGTCCCCAATGTCCCCAATGTCCCCAGTCTCACCAGCAGCAGGCTCTGCACATGGTCAGCTCCAATACAGTCGATGGTGCTGACCCCGTGTCCCCAATGTCCCCAATGTCCCCAATGTCCCCAATGTCCCCAAGGTGTCCCCAAGGTGTCCCCAATGTCCCCAAGGTGTCCCCAATGTCCCCAATGTCCCCAAGGTGTCCCCAAGGTGTCCCCAATGTCCCCAAGGTGTCCCCAATGTCCCCAATGTCCCCAAGGTGTCCCCAGTGTCCCCAGTGTCCCCAGTGTCTCACCAGCAGCAGGCTCTGCACGTGGTCAGCCCCGATGCGGTCGATGGTGCTCACCCCGTGTCCCCAATGTCCCCAGTGTCCCCATTAATGTCCCCAATGTCCCCAATGTCCCCAGTGTCACCAATGTCCCCAGTCTCACCAGCAGCAGGCTCTGCACATGGTCAGCTCCAATACAGTCGATGGTGCTCACCCCGTGTCCCCGATGTCCCCAATGTCCCCAATGTCCCCAGTGTCCCCAGTGTCCCCAAGGTGTCCCCAATGTCCCCAAGGTGTCCCCAAGGTGTCCCCAATGTCCCCAATCTCACCAGCAGCAGGCTCTGCACGTGGTCGGCCCCGATGCGGTCGATGGTGCTCACCCCGTGTCCCCAATGTCCCCAGTGTCCCCAATGTCCCCAGTGTCCCCAATGTCCCCAAGGTGTCCCCAAGGTGTCCCCAATGTCCCCAAGGTGTCCCCAATGTCCCCAGTGTCCCCAAGGTGTCCCCAAGGTGTCCCCAGTCTCACCAGCAGCAGGCTCTGCACGTGGTCGGCCCCGATGCGGTCGATGGTGCTCACCCCGTGTCCCCAATGTCCCCAATGTCCCCAGTGTCCCCAATGTCCCCAAGGTGTCCCCAATGTCCCCAAGGTGTCCCCAGTGTCCCCAAGGTGTCCCCAGTGTCCCCAGTCTCACCAGCAGCAGGCTCTGCACGTGGTCGGCCCCGATGCGGTCGATGGTGCTCACCACCGGCCCTTCCAGAATGTTCCGCACGCGCTCGCCCTCGGCCGGCAGCCGCGGCAGGATCAGGGTCTTGATCACCTGGGGACACCGCGGGGACACCGATGGGGACACTGGGGACATTGGGGACATTGGGGGGGTTCAGGGTGTTTGGGACTTTGGGGACACTGGGGACATTGGGGACACTGGGGACATAACACAGGGGTCGACCAGGTGTCCCTGGTGTGTCCTCAAGGTGTCACAGATATCCCCAGCTGTCCCCAGGTGTGTCCCCATGTGTCCCCAAGGTGTCACAGATGTCCCCAGGTGTGTCCCCAATGTCCCCAGGTGTGTCCCAGGTGTCCCCAGGTGTCCCCAGGTGTGTCCCAGGTGTGTCCCCAGGTGTGTCCCCAATGTCCCCAGGTGTGTCCCCAGGTGTCCCTGCAGTGTCCCAGGTGTCCCCAGGTGTCCCCAGCTGTCCCCAGGTGTCCCCAGGTGTGTCCCAGATGTCCCCAGCTGTCCCCAGGTGTCCCCAGATGTCCCCAGGTGTGTCCCCAGGTGTCCCTGCAGTGTCCCCAGGTGTCCCCAGGTGTCCCCAGATGTCCCCAGGTGTGTCCCCAGGTGTGTCCCCAATGTCCCTGCAGTGTCCCAGGTGTCCCCAGGTGTGTCCCCAGGTGTGTCCCCAGGTGTCCCCAAGGTGTCACAGATGTCCCCAGGTGTGTCCCCAATGTCCCCAGATGTCCCCAGGTGTGTCCCCAGCTGTCCCCAGCTGTCCCCAGGTGTCCCCAGCTGTCCCCAGGTGTGTCCCCAATGTCCCTGCAGTGTCCCCAGGTGTCCCCGGTGTCACTCACGTCGTGTCCCAGCTCCGCCAGCCCCGCGATGGATCCGTACCGCGTGGTCCAGGGCGTCTTGTCATCGACCCAGCTCTGGGGGGACACCGGGGGGACCCCGAACCCCAAACTGGGACCCCGAACCCCAAACTGGGACCCCAAACCCCCAAACCCCAAACTGGGACCCCAAACCCCCAAACCCCAAACTGGGACCCCAAATCCTGAACCCAAACCCCAAAATCCCCATTTTTTCCCCCAAAATCCCACCTTGGTGAAGGTCCTGGTGATCAGGACTGGCTGTTGGTGCTGGTGCTGAAGTTCTTGCACACCCCAAATCCACATTTTTAACCCCATAAACCCCATCTTTAACCCCACAAATCCCATTTTTAACCCCATAAATCCCATTTGTGACCCAAAATCTCAATTTTTGACCCCAAAATCCCACCTTGGTGAAGGTCTTGGTGATGCGGGACTGGATGTTGTTGGTGCTGGTGCTGAAGTTCTTGCACACCCCAAATCCACATTTCTGACCCCATAAACCCCATCTTTAACCCCACAAATCCCAGTTTTAACCCCATAAATCCCATTTTTAACCCCACAAATCCCATCTTTAACCCCACAAATCCCCATTTTTAACCCCATAAATCCCATCTTTAACCCCATAAACCCCAATTTTAACCCCATAAATCCCAATTTTAACCCCACAAATCCCATTTTTTACCCAAAATCCCCGTTTTTTCCCCCAAATTCCCACCTTGGTGAAGGTCTTGGTGATGCGGGACTGGCTGTTGTTGGTGCTGGTGCTGAAGTTCTTGCACACCCCAAATCCACATTTTTAACCCCATAAACCCAATTTTAACCCCACAAATCCCATTTTTAACCCCACAAATCCCATTTTTTACCCAAAATCCCCGTTTTTTCCCCCAAATTCCCACCTTGGTGAAGGTCTTGGTGATGCGGGACTGGATGTTGTTGGTGGTGGTGCTGAAGTTCTTGCACACCTGGGCCACCAGCCGCGCGGCGAAGTCCCGCAGCGCCCAGTGGTTGTCAACATCTGGGCGCAGGCACAGCTGGCGGCTGACGATGCACGTCATCACCGCCGGGATCAGCTCGTGCAGCTGGGGACACCAACGGGGACACCATTGGGGACATTGTTGGGGACATTGGGGACAGGTTTGGGACACATTTGGGACACCTGGGGACAGGTTTGGGGACAGGTTTGGGACACCTGGGGACAGGTTTGGGACACATTTGGGACACCTGGGGACAGGTTTGGGACACTTGGGGACAGGTCTGGGGCACTTGGGGACACTTGGGGACAGGCTGGGGACACTTTGGGGGCACTTGGGGACACTTGGGGACAGGTTGGGGACACTTTGGGGGCACTCGGAGACAGGTTTGGGACACTTGGGGACAGGTTTGGGACACTTGGAGACAGGTTGAGGACACATTTGGGACACTTGGGGACACATCGGGGACACCTGGGGACAGGTTTGGGACACCTGGGGACAGGTCTGGAAACATCTAGATCAGGTTTGGGACAGTTTGGGGACACCTGGGGACAGGTTTGGGACACTTGGGGACACCTGGGGACACATTTGGAAACATCTAGATCAGGTTTGGGACGCTTGGGGACACCTGGGGACAGGTTTGGGACACATTTGGGACACTTGGGGACAGGTTTGGGACACCTGAGGACAGGTTTGGGACACTTGGGGACATGTGGGGACAGGTTTGGGACACGTTTGGGGCACTTGGGGACAGGTTTGGGACAGGCTAGGGACACTTGGAGACAGATTTGGGACACTTGGGGACAGGTCTGGAAACATCTAGATCAGGTTTGGGACACTTGGGGACACCTGGGGACAGGTTTGGAGCACTTGGGGACACTTGGGGACACATTTGGAAACATTTAGATCAGGTTTGGGATGCTTGGGGACACCTTGGGACACTTGGGGACACCTGAGGAGACATTTGGGACAGGTTGGGGACACTTGGGGACAGGTTTGGGACACTTGGGACACCTGGGGACAGGTTTGGAGCACTTGGGGACACGTGGGGACATTGTTGGGGACAGGTTGGGACAGGTCTGGAAACATTTACATCAGGTTTGGGACACCTGGGGACAAATTTGGGACACCTGGGGACACCTGGGGACAGGTTGGGGACAGATTTGGGACACCTGGGGACAGGCTTGGGGCACTTGGGGACATCTGGGGACACTCTGGAACTTGTTAAGGGCACATGGGGACAGGAGGTGACACAGGTGAGGTGACCCAGGTGACTCAGGTGACACACAGGTGACACACAGGTGACACACAGGTGACACACAGGTGACACTCAGGTGACACGGGTGACACACAGGTGACACAGGTGGCACTCAGGTGACACTCAGGTGACACGGGTGACACACAGGTGACACAGGTGACAGGTGACACTCAGGTGACACAGGTGACACAGGTGACACACAGGTGACACGGGTGACACACAGGTGACACACAGGTGACACTCAGGTGACACACAGGTCACACTCAGGTGACACTCAGGTGACACAGGTGACACTCAGGTGACACTCAGGTGACACAGGTGACCCAGGTGACACAGGTGACACACAGGTGACACAGGTGACACAGGTGACACTCAGGTGACCCAGGTGACCCAGGTGACACTCAGGTGACCCAGGTGACACCCAGGTGACACAGGTGACACACAGGTGACACTCAGGTGACACTCAGGTGACACGGGTGACGTCACTCACGTATTTCTCCAGGTACAGGGTGGGGTTGTCCATCAGGACAGGTGAGGACAGGAGGGGACACAGGTGACACTCAGGTGACACTCAGGTGACACACAGGTCACACAGGTGACACTCAGGTGACACAGGTGACACAGGTGACACAGGTGACACTCAGGTGACACTCAGGTGACCCAGGTGACACGGGTGACCCAGGTGACACAGGTGACACTCAGGTGACACTCAGGTGACACTCAGGTGACACAGGTGACACTCAGGTGACACAGGTGACACACAGGTGACACTCAGGTGACACTCAGGTGACACAGGTGACTCAGGTGACACTCAGGTGACACTCAGGTGACACTCAGGTGACACAGGTGACACTCAGGTGACACAGGTGACACACAGGTGACACAGGTGACGTCACTCACGTATTTCTCCAGGTACAGGGTGGGGTTGTCCATCAGGACAGGTGAGGACAGGAGGGGACACAGGTGACAAACAGGACAGGAGGTGACCCAGGTGACACACAGGTGACACACGGGTGACACTCAGGTGACACAGGTGACACACAGGTGACGTCACTCACGTATTTCTCCAGGTACAGGGTGGGGTTGTCCATCAGGGCCTTCACCATCCTCATCAGGTAGATGAGCAGCGCCAGATTGTTCTGCACCACGTTCACCCGCACCTGGGGACAGCGGGGACAGTGTGGGGACACTGAGGGGACACTGAGGGGATTGGGGACAGTGGGGACACTGTGGGGACACCGTGGGGACACTGGGGGGATTGGGGGGATTGGGGACAGCGGGGACACCGTGGGGACACTGAGGGGACACTGGGGACACTGAGGGGACATTGGGGACACTGAGGGGACACTGAGGGGACATTGGGGACACTGGGGACATTGGGGGGATTGGGGACAGTGGGGACACCGTGGGGACACTGAGGGGACACTGAGGGGACACTGAGGGGACATTGGGGACACCATGGGGACATTGGGGACAGTGGGGACACTGAGGGGACACCGTGGGGACACCATGGGGACACCGTGGGGACACTGAGGGGACACTGTGGGGACACTGAGGGGACACTGTGGGGACACCATGGGGACATTGGGGACATTGGGGACAGTGGGGACACTGGGGATATTGGGGACATTGGGGGGACATTGGGGGGACATTGGGGACATTGGGGGGATTGGGCACAGTGGGGACATTGGGGACAGTGGGGGGATTGGGGATATTGATGGGGATTGGGGACATTGGGCACAGTGGGGACACTGTGGGGACATTGGGGACACCATGGGGACATTGTGGGGACATTGGGGGGATTGGGGACAGTGGGGACAGTGTGGGGACACCATGGGGACATTGGGGACACTGGGGATATTGGGGACAGTGGGGACATTGGGGACACTGGGGACATTGTGGGGACATTGTGGGGACAGTGGGGACATTGTGGGGACAGTGTGGGGACAGTGGGGACAGTGGGGACAGTGGGGACATTGGGGGGATTTGGGGACACTGGGGACACCATGGGGACATTGGGGACACTGGGGACATTGGGGACATTGGGGAATTGGGGACATTGGGGACATTGGGGACACCATGGGGACATTGGGGACACTGTGGGGACACCTTGGGGACATTGTAGGGACAGTGGGACATTGGGTACATTGTGGGGACACCATGGGGATATTGGGGACATTGGGGACATTGGGGACATTGATGGGGATTGGGGACAGTGGGGACACTGGGGACAGTGGGGGGTTGGGGACATTGATGGGGATTGGGGACATTGGGGACAGTGGGGACATTGGGGACATTATGGGGACATTGGGGACAGTGGGGACAGTGGGGACAATGGGGACAGTGGGGGGACTTTGGGGACATTGGGGACACATTGGGGACATTAATGGGGATTGGGGGGATTGGGGAAAAATGGGGGAAATTTGGGGAAATAGGATTGGGGACATTTGGGGACATTTGGGGACATTTGGGGACATTGGGGGGACTGGGGACATCAGCAAGGATTGGGGACATTGGGGACATTTGGGGACATTTTTGGGATTGGGGACATTTATGGGATTTGGGATATTTGGGGGACATTGGGGGAAATTGGGAAAAAATGGGATTGGGGACAGTGGGGACACCTTGGGGACACCTTGGGGACATTGGGGACACCTTGGGGACATTGGGGACACCTTGGGGACACCTTGGGGACATTGGGGACACCTTGGGGACACCTTGGGGACACCTTGGGGACATTGGGGACGCTCCTGGGAGTTTGGGGCCGTTCTTGGGACTTCAGGGCAGGTTTTGGGGTGAATGTCAGGGATTTTGGGGTGATTTTGGGGTGGATTTTGGGGTGAATTTTGGGGTGAATCCCCAGGATTTTGGGGTGAATTTTGGGGTGGATTGTGGGGTAAATTTCAGGGGATTTTGGGGTCGATTTTGGGGTGCATTTCAGGGATTTTGGGGCGGATTTTGGGGTGAATTTTGGGGTGAATCCCCAGGATTTTGGGGTGGATTTTGGGGTGAATTTGAGGGATCTTGGGGTGGATTTTGGGGCGAATTTCAGGGGATTTTGGGGTGGATTTTGGGGTACATTTCAGGGATTTTGGGGTGGATTTTGGGGTGCATTTCAGGGATTTTGGGGCGCTCACCCCCTCGGAGATGAAGGTGCTGAAGCGCGGCAGCATCTGGTACAGCCCGGGGTCGGTGGCGATGCTCTGGAGGGCCTCCTGCAACGGGGGGACAGTGGGGACACTGGGGACATTGGGGACATTGGGGACATTGGGGACATTGGGGGGATTGGGGACATTGGGGACACCTTGGGGACATTGGGGACATTGGGGACATTGGGGACAGTGGGGGGATTGGGGACATTGGGGACATTGGGGGGATTGGGGGACATTGGGGACATTGGGGACATTGGGGGACATTGGGGACATTGGGGACATTGGGGACATTTGGGGACAGTTTTGGGACATTTGGGGACATCTGGGGGTGGCTTTGGGGCCATTTCGTGCAATTTTTATGGGATTTTTATGGGATTTTTTTGGGGAATTTTATGGGGTTTTTTGGGGGGGTTTTGTGCCATTTTTATGGGGTTTTTAATGGGAATTTTATGGGAGTTTTTGCGCCATTTTATGGGGTTTTATGGGAAACGTTATGGGATTTTTATGGGATTTTTGGGGGATTTTGTGCCATTTTTATGGGAAATTTTGATGGGAATTTTCGGGGTTTTTTGGGGGGATTTTGTGCCATTTTTATGGGGTTTTTTTGGGATTTTTTGGGATGTTTTGGGGGATTTTTATGGGGTGTCTTTGGGGTGATTTTGGGGTGACTCACGGCCCGTTTGGCCTCGCAGGAGCCCACGCAGGCCTCGGTGATCTCCTTGTGGTACAGCTGATTTTTGTGCCATTTTTATGGGGTTTTTATGGGATTTTTTGTGTCATTTTTATGGGATTTTTGGGGGGAATTTTATGGGGTTTTTATGGGATTTTTTGGGGAATTTTATGGGATTTTTTGGGGGGGTTTTGTGCCAATTTATGGGATTTCTGAGGGAATTTTATGAGATTTTTATGGGATTTTTTGAGGCATTTTGTGCCATTTTTATGGGATTTTTTGGGGGCATTTTATGAGATTCTTATGGGATTTTTGGGACATTTTGTGCCATTTTAATGGGATTTTTTGGGGATTTTAATGGGATTTTTTGTGCCATTTTTATGGGATTTTTTGAGGATTTTTATGGGATTTTTTGGGGTGTTTCTGGGGTGACTCACGGCCCGTTTGATCTCCTTGTAGGAGCCGATTTTGGGGGAATTTTATGGGATTTTTATGGGGTGGTTTTGGGAGTTTTTATGGGATTTTTTGTGCCATTTTCATGGGATTTTTATGGGAATTTTATGGGGCTTTTTTGGGATTTCTGGGGGATTTTTGGGGGGATTATTTGAGGAATTTTTTGCAATTTTTATGGGATTTTAATGGGATTTTTTGGGGAATTTTTGCCATTTTTATGGGATTTTTTGTGCCATTTTTATGGTGTTTTTGGGGTGTTTTTGGGGTGTCTTTGGGGCGATTTTGGGGTGACTCACGGCCCGTTTGGCCTCGCAGGAGCCCACGCAGGCCTCGGTGATCTCCTTGTAGTAGAGCTGATTTTTGTGCCATTTTTATGGGGTTTTTATGGGATTTTTTGTGCCATTTTTATGGGATTTTTATGGGATTTTTGGGGGGTTTTTGGGGGATTTTTTGAGGAATTTTTTGCAATTTTTATGGGATTTTTATGGGATTTTTGGGGGTTTTTTTGGGGGGTTTTTGTGCCATTTAAACGGGATTTTTATGGGATTTTTGGGGGGATTTTTTGAGGAATTTTTTGCGATTTTTATGGGATTTTCTGGGGTTTTGTGGGGGTTTTTGTGCCATTTTAAGGGAATTTTAATGGGATTTTAATAGGATTTTAATGGGATTTTTGGGGATTTTTTGAGGAATTTTTTGCAATTTTGATGGGATTTTTTGGGGGATTTTTATGGGATTTTTTTGTGCCATTTTTGTGCCATTTTTATGGGATTTTCATGGGATTTTTGGGGGAATTTTTTGCCATTTTTATGGGATTTTTGGGGGGATTTTTGGAGGAATTTTTTGCGATTTTTATGGTATTTTTGGGGTGTCTTTGGGGTGTTTTTGGGGTGATTTTGGGGTGACTCACGGCCCGTTTGGCCTCGCAGGAGCCCACGCAGGCCTCGGTGATCTCCTTGTGGTAGAGCTGATTTTTGTGCCATTTTGATGGGATTTTGATGGGATTTTTGGGGGGTTTTTAGGGGATTTTTTGAGGAATTTTTTGCAATTTTTATGGGATTTTTGGGGGTTTTTTTTGGGGGGGTTTTGTGCCATTTAAACGGGATTTTTATGGGATTTTTGGGGGGATTTTTTGAGGAATTTTTTGCGATTTTTATGGGATTTTCTGGGGTTTTGTGGGGGTTTTTGTGCCATTTTAAGGGAATTTTAATGGGATTTTAATGGGATTTTAATGGGATTTTTTGGGGGATTTTTTGAGGAATTTTTTGCAATTTTGATGGGATTTTTTGGGGGATTTTTATGGGATTTTTTTGTGCCATTTTTGTGCCATTTTTATGGGATTTTCATGGGATTTTTGGGGGAATTTTTGCCATTTTTATGGGATTTTTTGGGGGATTTTTTGAGGAATTTTTTGCAATTTTTATGGTATTTTTGGGATGTTTTTGGGGTGTTTTTGGGGTGATTTTGGGGTGACTCACGGCCCGTTTGGCCTCGCAGGAGCCCACGCAGGCCTCGGTGATCTCCTTGTGGTAGAGCTGATTTTTGTGCCATTTTTATGGGATTTTTTGTGCCATTTTTATGGGATTTTTATGGGATTTTTGGGGGGTTTTTAGGGGATTTTTTGAGGAATTTTTTGCAATTTTGATGGGATTTTTTGGGGGATTTTTATGGGATTTGTTTGTGCCATTTTTGTGCCATTTTGATGGGATTTTCATGGGATTTTTGGGGGAATTTTTGCCATTTTTATGGGATTTTTGGGGGGATTTTTGGAGGAATTTTTTGCAATTTTTATGGTACTTTTGGGGTGTCTTTGGGGTGTTTTTGGGGTGTCTTTGGGGTGATTTTGGGGTGACTCACGGCCCGTTTGGCCTCGCAGGAGCCCACGCAGGCCTCGGTGATCTCCTTGTAGTAGAGCTGCTGCTCCACCGACAGCTCGTGCACGCTGCGCGCCTTCAGCCGCAGGGGGGGCCCCTCCAGCAGCGGCTTCTTCTCCTTCCCTGGGGCACCCCCAAACCTCAGCGACACCCCAAAATCACACTGACCCCCCCTGAGCCCGATGGACCCCCCCAAAAACCCCAAAATCCCAATGGGAACCCCAAAATCCTATAAGGAACCCCAAATCCCAATGGGAACCCCAAAACAAGGGGGGCTTCTTCTCCTTCCCTTTGGGGGGCACCCCGAAACCTCAGCGACACCCCAAAATCACAGTGACCCCCCCTGAGCCCGATGGACCCCCTCAAAAACCCCAAAATCCCAATGGGAACCCCAAAAATCCCAATGGCAACCCCAAAACAAGGGCGGCTTCTTCTCCTTCCCTGGGGCACCCCCAAACCTCAGCGACACCCCAAAATCACACTGACCCCCCCTGAGCCCGATGGACCCCCAAAAAACCCCAAATCCCATAAAAACCCCAAAAATCTTATAAGGAACCCCAAAATCCCAATGGGAACCCCAAAACAAGGGGGGCTTCTTCTCCTTCCCTGGGGCACCCCCAAACCTCAGCGACACCCCAAAATCACAGTGACCCCAAAGAACCCCCCCAAAAAACCCCAAAATCCCAATGGGAACCCCACAAACCCTCCAAAATTCCCCCCAAAAAGTCCCCCCAAATCCCCTTTAAATCCCCCCAAAATTCCCCCCCTGAACCCCCAAATCCTCCCTGAACCCCCAAATCCTCCCTGAACCCCCAATTAACCCCCCAAAATCCCCATTAACCCCCCAAATCCCCTTGAAACTGCCCTGAACACCCCAAAAATCCCCCAAAAATCCCTTTAAACCCCCCAAAATCCCCCCCAAAAAGTCCCCCCAAATTCCCTTTGAACCCCCCAAACCCCCCAAAATTCCCCCCCTGAACCCCCAAATCCTCCCTGAACCCCCAATTGACCCCCCAAACCCCCCAAAATCCCCTTTAACCCCCCAAATCCCCCTCCAAGACCCCCCAAAATCCCCTTTAAACCCCCCCAAACCCCCCAAAATTCCCCCCCTGAACCCCCATATCCCCCCCTGAACCCCCAAATCCTCCCTGAACCCCCAAATCCGCACCTTTGGGGTCGCCCCCGGCCCCCCCGGGCCCTTTGGGTTTTGGGGTCCCCCCCTCGTCCTCCTGGCCGGGCTTGGCCGATTTCAGGGGCTCCGTGGCCTCGGCCTTCTGCTGCTCCTTGGGGGCTGGGGGGGAAAAATGGGGGTGAGGGGACCCCAAAATCATCCTGGGGACCCCAAAATCATCCTGGGGACCCCAAAATTGGGTCTGGGGGCAAAAAAAATGGGGGCTGGGGGCAGAAAATGGGATCAGGGGCACCCCAAAATGTCCCTCAGGGGCTCCGTGGCCTCGGCCTTGTGCTGCTCCTTGGGGGCTGGGGGGGAAAATGGGGTGAGGCGACCCCAAAATGGGGTGAGGGGACCCCAAAATCATCCTGGGGACCCCAAAATCATCCTGGGGACCTCAAAATCATCCTGGGGACCCCAAAATTGGGTCTGGGGGGCACAAAATTGGGTCTGGGGGCAAAAAAAAATGGGGTCTGGGGGGCAGAAAATGGGATCAGGGCACCCCAAAATGTCCCTGAGGGGCTCCGTGGCCTCGGCCTTGTGCTGCTCCTTGGGGGCTGGGAGGGAAAATGGGGGTGAGGGGACCCCAAAATGGGGTGAGGGGACCCCAAAATCATCCTGGGGACCTCAAAATCATCCTGGGGACCCCAAAATCATCCTGGGGACCCCAAAATTGGGTCTGGGGGCAAAAAAAATGGGGTCTGGGGGCAGAAAATGGGGTCAGGGCACCCCAAAATGTCCCTGAGGGGCTCCGTGGCCTCGGCCTTGTGCTGCTCCTTGGGGGCTGGGAGGGAAAATGGGGTCAGGGGACCCCAAAATGGGGAGAGGGGACCCCAAAATGGGGTGAGGGGACCCCAAAATCATCCTGGGGACCCCAAAATTGGGTCGGGGGGGCACAAAAATGGGGTCTGGGGGCAAAAAAAATGGGGTGTGGGGGCAAAAAATGGGGTGAGGGGACCAAAATGGGGTCAGGGCACCCCAAAATGTCCCTCAGGGGCTCCTTGGCCTCGGCCTTGTGCTGCTCCTTGGGGGCTGGGGGGCAAAAATGGGGGTGAGGGGACCCCAAAATGGGGTCAGGGGCACCCCAAAATCATCCTAAGGGCATAAAATGGGGTCTGGGGGCAAAAAAATGGGGTCTGGGGGGCAGAAAATGGGATCAGGGCACCCCAAAATGGGGTCAGGGCACCCCAAAATGTCCCTCAGGGGCTCCTTGGCCTCGGCCTTGTGCTGCTCCTTGGGGCTGGGGGGGAAAAAGGGGGTGAGGGGACCCCAAAATGGGGTGAGGGGACCCCAAAATCATCCTGGGGACCCCAAAATTGGGTCGGGGGGCAAAAAAAATGGGGTCTGGGGGGCAGAAAATGGGATCAGGGCACCCCAAATATCCCTGAGGGCACAAACGTGGCCTCGGCCTTCTGCTGCTCCTTGGGGGCTGGGGGGGAAAAATGGGGTGAGGGGACCCCAAAATGGGGTGAGGGGACCCCAAAATCATCCTGGGGACCCCAAAATTGGGTCTGGGGGCAAAAAAATGGGGTCTGGGGGCAAAAAATGGGGTCAGGGGGCAAAAAATGGGGTCAGGGGCACCCCAAAATGGGGTCAGGGGCACCCCAAAATGGGGTCAGGGCACCCCAAAATGTCCCTCAGGGGCTCCGTGGCCTCGGCCTTGTGCTGCTCCTTGGGGGCTGGGAGGGAAAATGGGGGTGAGGGGACCCCAAAATGGGGTGAGGGGACCCCAAAATGGGGTGAGGGGACCCCAAAATCATCCTGGGGACCCCAAAATTGGGTCGGGGGGGCACAAAATGGGGTCTGGGGGCAAAAAAAATGGGGTCTGGGGGGCAGAAAATGGGATCAGGGCACCCCAAAATGGGGTCAGGGGCTCCTTGGCCTCGGCCTTGTGCTGCTCCTTGAGGGCTGGGAGGGAAAATGGGGGTGAGGGGACCCCAAAATGGGGTGAGGGGACCCCAAAATCATCCTGGGGACCCCAAAATTGGGTCGGGGGGGCACAAAAATGGGGTCTGGGGGGCACAAAAATGGGGTCTGGGGGGCAGAAAATGGCGTCAGGGCACCCCAAATATCCCTGAGGGCACAAACGTGGTCTTGGCCTTGTGCTGCTCCTTGGGGGCTGGGGGGGCAAAAATGGGGTGAGGGGACCCCAAAATCATCATGGGGACCCCAAAATTGGGTCGGGGGGGCACAAAATGGGGTCTGGGGGCAAAAAAAGTGGGGTCTGGGGGGCAGAAAATGGGGTCAGGGGCACCCCAAAATGGGGTCAGGGCACCCCAAAATGTCCCTCAGGGGCTCCGTGGCCTCGGCCTTGTGCTGCTCCTTGAGGGCTGGGGGGGAAAATGGGGTGAGGGGACCCCAAAATGGGGTGAGGGGACCCCAAAATGGGGTGAGAGGACCCCAAAATCATCCTGGGGACCCCAAAATTGGGTCGGGGGGGCACAAAATGGGGTCTGGGGGCAAAAAAAATGGGGTCTGGGGGGCAGAAAATGGGGTCAGGGGCACCCCAAAATGGGATCAGGGGCACCCCAAAATGTCCCTCAGGGGCTCCTTGGCCTCGGCCTTGTGCTGCTCCTTGGGGGCTGGGGGGGAAAATGGGGGTGAGGGGACCCCAAAATGGGGTGAGGGGACCCCAAAATCATCCTGGGGACCTCAAAATTGGGCCGGGGGGGCACAAAAATGGGGGCTGGGGGCAGAAAATGGGATCAGGGCACCCCAAAATGTCCCTGAGGGGCTCCGTGGCCTCGGCCTTGTGCTGCTCTTTGGGGCCTCGGGGGGAAAATGGGGGTGAGGGGGACCCCAAAATCATCCTGGGGACCTCAAAATCATCCTGGGGACCCCAAAATTTGGTCTGGGGGGCAGAAAATGGGGGCTGGGGGGCAGAAAATGGGTCTGGGGGGCAGAAAATGGGATCAGGGGCACCCCAAAATGGGGTCAGGGCACCCCAAATGTCCCTCAGGGGCTCCGTGGCCTCGGCCTTGTGCTGCTCCTTGAGGGCTGGGGGGGCAAAAATGGGGTGAGGGGACCCCAAAATGGGGTGAGGGGACCCCAAAATCATCCTGGGGACCCCAAAATTGGGTCTGGGGGCAAAAAAAATGGGTCTGGGGGCAGAAAATGGGGTCAGGGGCACCCCAAAATGGGGTCAGGGCACCCCAAATGTCCCTCAGGGGCTCCGTGGCCTCGGCCTTGTGCTGCTCCTTGGGGGCTGGGGGGGGAAAATGGGGGTGAGGGGACCCCAAAATCATCCTGGGGACCCCAAAATCATCCTGGGGACCCCAAAATTGGGTCTGGGGGGCACAAAATGAGGTCTGGGGGCAAAAAATGGGGTCAGGGGCACCCCAAAATGGGGTCTGGGGGGCAGAAAATGGCGTCAGGGGCCACAAAATGGCGTCAGGGGGCCCCAAAATGGCGTCAGGGGGCCCCAAAATGGCGTCAGGGGCACCCCAAAATCATCCTGGGGGACCCCAAAACCTCCCTGGGGACCCCAAAATATCCCTGGGGCACAAAATGGGGTCTGGGGGCCACAAAATGGGGTCAGGGGCACCCCAAAATGGGGTCAGGGCACCCCAAATGTCCCTCAGGGGCTCCGTGGCCTCGGCCTTGTGCTGCTCCTTGGGGCTGGGGGGGAAAATGGGGGTGAGGGGACCCCAAAATCATCCTGGGGACCCCAAAATCATCCTGGGGACCCCAAAATTGGGTCGGGGGGCAAAAAAAATGGGGTCTGGGGGCAAAAAAAATGGGGTCTGGGGGCAAAAAATGGGGGCTGGGGGGCAGAAAATGGGGTCAGGGCACCCCAAATATCCCTGAGGGCACAAACGTGGTCTTGGTCTTGTGCTGCTCTTTGGGGGCTGGGGGGGCAAAAATGGGGTGAGGGGACCCCAAAATCATCATGGGGACCCCAAAATTGGGTCTGGGGGGCACAAAATGGGGTCTGGGGGCAAAAAATGGGGTCAGGGGCACCCCAAAATGGGGTCTGGGGGGCAGAAAATGGCATCAGGGGGCCACAAAATGGCGTCAGGGGGCCCCAAAATGGCGTCAGGGGCACCCCAAAATCATCCTGGGGGACCCCAAAACCTCCCTGGGGACCCCAAAATATCCCTGGGGCACAAAATGGGGTCTGGGGGCCACAAAATGGGGTTAGGGGCACCCCAAAATATCAATGGGAACCCAAAATGGGGTCAGGGGCACCCCAAAATGGGCTCAGGGAGGCACAAAATGGGGTCAGGGTGGACCCCAAAATATCCCTGGGGCACCCCAAACATCCCAGGGGACCCCAAAATGGGGAGGGAGGGGAAAAGCCCCAGATTTGGGGGGGGTTGGGGGGTTTTGGGGTGAATTTTGGGGATTTTGGGGGGGGGTTGGGGTGGTTTAAGGGGGATTTTGGAGGGTGTAAAGTGGATTTGGGGGGGGATTTGAGGGATTTTGGGGTGGTTTAGGGGGGATTTGGGGGATTTTGGGGTGGTTTAAAGGGGATTTGAGGGATTTTGGGGGGGTTTAAAGGGGATTTGGGGGATTTTGGGGGGGTTTAAAGGGGATTTGGGGGATTTTGGGGTGGTTTAAAGGGGATTTGGGGGATTTTGGGGGGGGTTTAAAGGGGATTTGGGGGATTTTGGGGGGGTTTAAAGGGGATTTGGGGGATTTTGGGGTGGTTTAAAGGGGATTTGGGGGATTTTGGGGGGGTTTAAAGGGGATTTGGAGGATTTTGGGGTGGTTTAGGGGGGATTTGAGGGATTTTGGGGGGGTTTAAAGGGGATTTGAGGGATTTTGGGGTGGTTTAAAGGGGATTTGAGGGATTTTGGGGGGGTTTAGGGGGGATTTGAGGGATTTTGGGGTGGTTTAAAGGGGATTTGGAGGATTTTGGGGGGGTTTAAAGGGGATTTGAGGGATTTTGGGGGGGTTTAAAGGGGATTTGAGGGATTTTGGGGGGGTTTAAAGGGGATTTGGGGGATTTTGGGGGGGTTTAAAGGGGACTTGAAGGATTTTGGGGTGGTTTAAAGGGGATTTGAGGGATTTTGGGGGGGTTTAAAGGGGATTTGGGGGATTTTGGGGGGGTTTAAGGGGGATTTGGGGGATTTTGGGGTGGTTTAAAGGGGATTTGGAGGATTTTGGGGTGGTTTAAAGGGGATTTGGGGGATTTTGGGGGGGTTTAAAGGGGATTTGAGGGATTTTGGGGTGGTTTAAAGGGGATTTGAGGGATTTTGGGGTGGTTTAAGGGGGATTTGGGGAGGTTTAAGGCGGATTTGGGGTTTTGGGGGTGGTTTAAAGGGGATTTGGGGTTTCTGGGGTGGTTTAAAGGAAATTTGGAGGATTTTGGGGTGATTTTGGGGTGGATTAAGGGGAATTTAAGGTTTTTGTGGTGGTTTGGGGTGGTTTAAGGGGGATTTGGGATGGTTTAAAGGGGATTTGGAGGATTTTGGGGGGGTTTAGGGGGGATTTGGAGGATTTTGGGGTGGTTTTTAGGAGGATTTGGGGAGGTTTAAGGGGGATTTGCGATTTTTAGGATGGTTTAAAGGGGATTTGGAGGATTTTGGGGTGGTTTTGGGGTGGTTTAAGGGGGATTTGGGATGGTTGAAAGGGGATTTGTGGTTTTTGGGGTGGTTTAGGGGGGATTTGGAGGATTTTGGGGGGCTTTAAAGGGGATTTGGGGTTTTTGGGGTGGTTTAAAGGGGATTTGGAGGATTTTGGGGTGATTTTGGGGTGGATTAAGGGGAATTTAAGGTTTTTGTGGTGGTTTGGGGTGGTTTAAGGGGGATTTGGGATGGTTTAAAGGGGATTTGTGGTTTTTGGGGTGGTTTAGGGGGGATTTGGAGGATTTTGGGGTGGTTTTAGGGGGATTTGGGGAGGTTTAAAAGGGGATTTGGGATTTTTAGGATGGTTTAAAGGGGATTTGGAGGATTTTGAGGTGGTTTTGGGGTGGTTTTTGGGGTGGTTTTGGGCTTTTTGCCTCTCTCACCTGGCGGGGGGTTTTCGGGGATCGCCGGCTGCACCCCCTCAATGCTGAGCCAGTGGGCTGAGGGGGGGGGACACCCCAAAAATGGGGAAATCAGGCTGGGATCAGCCCAAAATCATCCCCAGAATGCCCAAATCCACCCCCCACCCCAAATTCTGCTGTAGACTTGAAAAACCCCCGTGGCCATCCCCCCAAAAATCCCCAAAATTCCCCTTAAATCACCCCAAAACCCCCCAAACCCCTCTTAAACCACCCCAAATTCCCCCAAAATTCCCCTTAAACCACCCCAAAACCCCCAAAATTCCCCTTTCACCACCCCAAATCTCCCCAGAACTCCCTCCAAACTCCCCAAAACCCCCAAAATTAGCCAAAATCCCCCCAGAACTCCTCTCAAAATTCCCTCCAATCCCCCAAAATCCCCTAAAAACCCCAAAATCCCCCCAGAACTCCTCAAATCCCCCCAGAAGTCCCCTCTAAAATCCCCAAATCCCTCAGAACTCCCCTCAAATCCCATTTGTATTCCCCAAAATCCACCCAAACCTCCCTAATTCTCCTCAAATCCCCGGAAAACCCCCCAAACCCCCTTTATATTCCCCAAAGTCCCCCTCAAATCCCATTTTTATTCCCCAAATCCCTCCCAAACCCCCCTAATTTCCCTCAAATCCCCTGAAACCCTCCCCAAACCCCCTTTATATCCCCCAAATCCCCTTTATATTCCCCCAAATCCCCTTTATAATCCCCAAAATGCCCCCAGAACTCCTCAAATCCCCTTTTTATCCCCAAAACCCCTCCCAAACCCCTCTAATTTCCCCAAAATCCCCCCCAAACCCCCTTTATATTCCCCAAAATGCCCCCAAACCCCTCTAATTTCCCTCAAATCCCCTCTAAACTCCCCCCAAACCCCCTTTATATTCCCTAAAATCCCTCCCACACCCCCCTAATTACCCCCAAAATCCCCCCCAAATTCACTCAAATCTCCTGAAACCCCCCCAAACCCCCTTTAGATTCCCCAAAAGCCCCCCAAATCCCCTTTATAGTCCCCCAAACCTTTATACTCCCCAAATCCCCCAAACCTCCTTAATTTCCCTCAAATTCCCTTTTATATCCACCAAAATCCCTCCCAAACCCCCCTAATTTCCCTCAAATCCTCCAAAATCCCCCCCAAATCCCCTTTATATTCCCCAAAATCCCCCCCAATTCCCCCAAATCCCTCCCAAACCCCCCAAATTTCCCCAAAATCCTCTTTATACTCCCCAAAATCCCTCCCAAACCCCCTCAAACCCCCTTTCTATCCCCCAAAATCCCCTTTCTATCCCCCCAAAACCCCCCTTCATATTCCCCAAATCCCCCAAACCCCCCCAAATACCTTTTATATCCCCCAAAATCCCCCCAAACCCCCTTAATTTCCCCCCAAATCCCCCCAAACCCCCCTAATTTCCCCAAACCCCCTCAAACCCCCTTTATATTCCCCCAAATCCCCTATCTCCCAAAATCCCCCCCAAATCCCCTTTCTATCCCCCAAAATCCCCCCAAATCCCCCAAACCCCCTTTATATCCCCCAAAATCCCCTTTATATTCCCCAAAATCCCCCCCAAATCCCCTTTCTATCCCCCAAAATCCCCCCCAAACCTCCTTTATATCCCCAAAATCCCCTTTATAGTCCCCAAAATTCCCCCCAAAGCCCCCTCCAAATCCCCCTTATACTCATCAAAATCCCCTCAAACCCCCTTTATATCCCCCAAAATCCCCCCCAAATCCCCTTTCTATCCCCCAAAAACCCCCCCAAACCCCCTTTATATTCCCCAAAATCCCCTTTATCTTACCCAAAATCCCCCCCAAATCCCCTTTCTATCCCCCAAAATCCCCCTTCTATCCCCCCCAAACCCCCCTTTATATTCCCCAAATCCCCCAAACCCCCTTAATTTCCCCGAAATCCCCCCAAAACCCCACCCTTGAGGCAGACGTCGAGGGGCACCCTGGGCAGGGGGGTGTTGATGATGTCGCTCAGATCCACCTCCTTCTCCTCGTAGAAATAGAGCTCGCGCCCGCCGCCGCTGGCAAAGCGGAACGGGATGAACTCCTGCGCGTGGAACCCGTACAGCGGCTGAAAACAGGAAAAAATGGGGGAAAATGGGGATTTTCCTGGATTTTGGGGAATTTTAGGGGGGGTTTCCCTCAGATTTGTGGGAATTTCCCTCAGATTTGGGCTCTTTCCCCTCAGGTTTTAGATGTTTTCCCTCAGGATGAACTCCTGTGCGTGGAACCCGTACAGGTGCTGAAAAACGCGGAAAAATGGGGAAAAATGGGAAAAAATGGGGAAAAATGGGGATTTTCCTGGATTTTATGGGATTTTAGGGGGGATTTTCCCTCAGTTTTGTGGAAATTTCCCTCAGATTTGGGGTGTTTCCTCTCAGTTTTGGGCTCTTTCCCCTCACGTTTTAGAGGTTTTCCCTCAGGATGAACTCCTGCACGTGGAACCCGTACAGCGGCTGAAAACGGGGAAAAATGGGGAAAAATGGGGAAAAATGAGGATTTTCCTGGATTTTATGGGAGTTTAGGGGGGGTTTTCCCTCAGATTTGTGGGAATTTCCCTCAGATTTGGGGTGTTTCCCCTCACGTTTTAGACGTTTTCCCGCAGGATGAACTCCTGCGCGTGGAACCCGTACAGCGGCTGAAAAACGCGGAAAAATGGGAAAAAATGGGGAAAAATGGGGATTTTCCTGGATTTTATGGGATTTTAGGGGGGATTTTCCCTCAGTTTTGTGGGAATTTCCCTCAGATTTGGGCTCTTTCCCCTCAGGTTTTAGATGTTTTCCCTCAGGATGAACTCCTGTGCGTGGAACCCGTACAGCGGCTGAAAAACGCGGAAAAATGGGGAAAAATGGGGAAAAAATGGGGAAAAATGGGGATTTTCCTGGATTTTATGGGATTTTAGGGGGGATTTTCCCTCAGTTTTGTGGAAATTTCCCTCAGATTTGGGGTGTTTCCCCTCAGATTTGGGCTCTTTCCCCTCACGTTTTAGAGGTTTTCCCTCAGGATGAACTCCTGCGCGTGGAACCCGTACAGCGGCTGAAAAACGGGGAAAAATGGGGAAAAATGGGAAAAAATGGGGAAAAATGGGGATTTTCCTGGATTTTATGGGATTTTAGGGGGGATTTTCCCTCAGTTTTGTGGGAATTTCCCTCAGATTTGGGCTCTTTCCCCTCACGTTTTAGAGGTTTTCCCTCAGGATGAACTCCTGCGCGTGGAACCCGTACAGCGGCTGAAAACAGGAAAAAATGGGGAAAAATGGGGATTTTCCTGGATTTTATGGGATTTTAGGGGGGGTTTTCCCTCAGTTTTGTGGGAATTTCCCTCAGATTTGGGGTGTTTCCCCTCAGATTTGGGGTGTTTCCCCTCAGTTTTGGGCTCTTTCCCCTCACGTTTTAGAGGTTTTCCCTCAGGATGAACTCCTGCACGTGGAACCCGTACAGCAGCTGAAAACGGGAAAAAATGGGAAAAAATGGGGAAAAATTGGGGATTTTCCCGGATTTTATGGGATTTTAGGGGGGATTTTCCCTCAGTTTTGTGGGAATTTCCCTCAGATTTGGGTTGTTTCCCCTCAGATTTGGGCTCTTTCCCCTCACGTTTTAGAGGTTTTCCCTCAGGATGAACTCCTGCGCGTGGAACCCGTACAGCGGCTGAAAAACGGGGAAAAAATGGGAAAAAATGGGGAAAAATGAGGATTTTCCTGGATTTTGGGGGAGTTTAGGGGGGGGTTTCCCTCAGATTTGGGATGTTTTCCCTCAGATTTGGGGTGTTTCCCCTCAGATTTGGGGTGTTTCCCCTCAGTTTTGGGCTCTTTCCCCTCACGTTTTAGAGGTTTTCCCTCAGGATGAACTCCTGCACGTGGAACCCGTACAGCGGCTGAAAAACGGGGAAAAAATGGGAAAAAATGGGGAAAAATGAGGATTTTCCTGGATTTTGGGGGAGTTTAGGGGGGATTTTCCCTCAGTTTTGTGGGAATTTCCCTCAGATTTGGGGTGTTTCCCCTCAGTTTTGGGCTCTTTCCCCTCACGTTTTAGAGGTTTTCCCTCAGGATGAACTCCTGCGCGTGGAACCCGTACAGCGGCTGAAAAACGGGGAAAAAATGGGAAAAAATGGGGAAAAATGAGGATTTTCCTGGATTTTGGGGGAGTTTAGGGGGGGGTTTCCCTCAGATTTGGGGTGTTTTCCCTCAGATTTGGGGTGTTTCCCCTCAGATTTGGGGTGTTTCCCCTCAGTTTTGGGCTCTTTCCCCTCACGTTTTAGAGGTTTTCCCTCAGGATGAACTCCTGCGCGTGGAACCCGTACAGCGGCTGCAAAACAGGAAAAAATTGGGATTTTCCCGGATTTTAGGGGGGTTTTACTCTCAGTTTTGTCGGAATTTCCCTCAGATTTGTGGTGTTTCCCCTCAGTTTGTGGGAATTTCCCTCAGTTTTGGGGATATTTCCTTCAGTTTTGGAGATATTTCCCTCAATTTTGGGAGGTTTTCCCTCAGGATGAACTCCTGCACGTGAAACCCATACAGAGCCTGGCAAATGGGAAAAAAAAAAAACTGGGGGTTTTCTGGATTTTGGGGAGATTTCTCTCAATTTTTGGGAATTTTCCTGAATTTTAAGGCGATTTTCCCTCAATTTTGTGGGAATTTCCCTCAGTTTTGGGGATATTTCCATCAGTTTTGGGAGGTTTTCCCCTCAGGATGAACTCCTGAGCATTGAAGCTGTACAGCAGCTGGGAAAGGGTGGAAATGGGTGTTTTCCTTAAATTTTGTGGGAATTTCTTTCAGTTTTGGAAGGTTTTCCCTTGATTTTAGGGGGATTTCCTCAATTTGGGGGGGGCCTCTTCATTGATTTTGAAAATAATTTTTCAATTTTTGGGCAGTTTTACCTCCACATTTTTCAATTTCAAGGCAAAATCCACGTCTGCCGTTGTGAGTTTCCTTCTCTTCCCCATGTGCATGAACTTGAGAGAATCCTGTGGGGGGAAAAAAAAAAGAGATTTTGGGGGAGAATTAGAGGGGAAAAAAGGATTCAGAGAGAGTTTAGGGGGGAAAAAGGGTTTGTGAGGGGATTTTGGGGGAAAGAGGAGATTCAAGACGGGATGGGGGGGGATTTCAGGGGGAAAGGGGGGAAAAGAGAGAAAAAAATGTTTAAAATTAGGAAAAAGAAGGGGAAAACAGACGAAAAAACGGGATTGAGATGGGGAAAATTGGGGGGGGAGAGGAGATCTGAGGTGTTGAAGTGCAATGGGGAGGTGAAAAGGGGGTTTAGGGTGGGAAAAAAGGGGAGAAAATGAGATTTTGTGAGGAATTAAGGGGTTAAAAATGAGGTTTTGGAGGGAAAAAGGGGGGTCAAGAATGGGAAAATGGCGGGAAAGGAAATTTGGGGGGATTATGGGCTTCAGGAGGGGTTTGGAGGTGGCAATGGGTGAGGAAAAAGGGAATTTTGAGGGGAATTTTGAGCTCTGAGGGGGTCCCAGCCCCCCAAATTTTGGAGTTTCCCCCTGTTCACCCCCTCCCCCCCCCAAACCTGAGGGATCCAAGGGGCTCCTGAACCCCCCCCCAAATCTGGGGGTGTCCCCCCTCACCTGCGCCACCTCCTTGAGGCGGTTAGCTCGCCTCCTCCGCCAGCAGCTGACACGTCTCCCTCAGAGAGCCCCGGCACCCCCATGGCCTCCGCCATCACCTTCATGGACTCGGCGGGCAGCAGCGTGTGGCTCAGCTTCAGCTTCTTCTCCTCCGCCATCTCCGCGCTCTCCCTGAGCTCCCCGAAGCCGCGGGGAGCCCCCAAAAGAGGCCGGCGGGGCCGCGGGGGGAGCGCGGGCAGCCCCGGCCGCTCCTCAGACCGCTGCCGCCGGCGCCATCTTGGCACCGCCCCTCAGAGCCGCCGCCATCTTGGGGACCCGCCTCCCGCCGTCGCGGGTCCTGGACGGCGCCGGGTTCGTGTAAAAGAAAACAGGGTGAATCAGCATCAAGATGCCTATAAATAGCTGCGATAATATTATCGCGATATAGCAGTGTGATACGAAGCTAAATCTGGGGTTTTTGGAGGTGTGGGAAGTGGCGGTGATTGCGGGTCACTATGGTCCTGCCAGGACCTGCGAAGAGGCGGGGAAAAGGAGGCGGGGAGGTGGCAGCGCGCATGCGCAAGCTGGAGGAGCGCGCGGGGTAACGGAAGTGGGGGAGACCATTGAGGGGGACGGGGGGACTTTTCCGGGAAATGGGGGGGAAATTGGGGGGAATGCGGGGGAAATTGGGGGAACATTGAAGGGACAAGTGGGGGGGGACATTGAGGGGACAGTTGAGGGGGACAATTGGGGTGTCATTGGGGAGGAACGAGGGAAAATGGGGCAGGCCTTTGGAGGGGGGGGGAATGGGGGAACCATTGGGGAAATGGGGGAGTCATGGGGGTCTCCTCCCGATCTCTCCCCCCTCACAGGACATTGGGACCTTCCAACCATCGCCCCCTCCTCAAATCCGCTGGGACTCCCCAAAACTTTCCCCTCAAATCCCCCTGAGAGCCCCTCAAACCTCCTCGAGATGCCCTAAATCCTTCTCGGCCCACCCCAAACCACCCTGAGATCGCCCAAACTCCCTCAAACTCCCTTTAAACCTCCAAATTCCCTTTTTAACCCCTCAAATCCTCTCAACCTCCCCAAATTCCCCTCAAACCCCCCAAATCCCCCCTTTAACTCCCTCAAATCCCCCGGGAAATGCCCCGTGAGTACCACACGTCCCCGCTGGGCTCTCTGTCCATCCCGGGCCCCCTTTACTCCCTCCACGTTCTCCGCGTGGGCTACAACCGCCCCAACCCCGACGGCTCCTGCCGCGCCGACGGCTCCGTCACCCTCATCCACGGCGGCCCCTTGACCGTGCTGGTGGACACCGGCGGGCCCTGGCTCCGGCCGCACTTCCCCGGCCTGCTGGGCGCCCACGGCGTCGCCCCTGAGGACATCACGCACGTCGTGGTCACCCACGGGCACTCGGACCACGCGGGCAACCTGAACGCGTTCCCGCGGGCCACGCTGCTGGTGGGCTTCGACCTGAGCCGCGGCGAGGGGCTCTACCTGCCCCACGGGCTGGCGCGGGGAGTGCCCATGGAGCTGCACCCCGGGCACCTCCGCGTCATCCCCACGCCCGGGCACACGCGGGCGCACGTCAGCCTGGTGGCGCTGGGGACATCGGCGGGCACGGTGGCGGTGGCCGGGGATGTGTTCGAGCACGGCGAGGATGAGGGGGAGTGGGAGGCGCTGAGCGAGGAGCCCGAGGTGCAGAGGAAGAGCAGGGAGGGCTTGGTGGCCGTGGCGGAGGTGATCGTGCCCGGGCATGGGGAGCCCTTCAGGGTGGTCAGGGAGTGGGGGGAGAGACAACGGGAGGAGGAGGAGGAGGAGGAGAAGGAGAATAAGAAAAAAGACGAGAAGAAAAAGGAAGAGGAGGAGGAAGGCGGCCCCTCAGGACATGGAGACACCTCTGGGGACTTCTGAGGGCGCTGCTGTGATTGACAGGAGTCTTGTCCAATCACGTCTCTCGCTGGCCAGGGCCTGAACCAATGAGAGCTTGGGAAATAAAAATCTCTGTTGCCATGGGAACTTGGCAAAGAACAACGGCCCAGTGCATCCCAGTGACCTCCCAGTTCATCCCAGTGACATCCCAGTGCATCCCAGTTCATCCCAGTGCATCCCAGTTCATCCCAGTGACCTCCCAGTTCACCCCAGTAACCTCCCAGGTCATCCCGGTGACCTCCCAGTGCCTCCCAGTTCATCCCAGTGACCTCCCAGTCCCTCCCAGTTCATCCCAGTAACCTCCCAGTTCATCCCAGTTCGTCCCGGTTCAGCGTCCCCACAATGTCACCAGAATGTCCCAGGGGCGATGGGGAGGGAGGGGGGTGATAGCCAATGGGAGAGGGGACCAATAAAAACCTGCCTACGTCATTGGGGGCGGGGCCTGCGTTGGGGGAGGGGCCTAAGGCGGGGCTCTGGATTGGGGCGGGGCAAAGGAGTTGTGGGCGGGGCTCTTGAGTAGTGGGAGGAGCACAATCAGCCCCAACCAATCAGGACACGCCATGCGCCCCCCCCCCCCCAATGGATGAGGGGGAGTGGCTTCACACGCTGGAATGACGTCATACACCGAGCCAAGCCAATTACGTCATCGCGCGGGGCGGGGGGACCCCCAGATTTTATTGCCGAAATTGAGACCCCCGCCCCCCCAGTGACGTCATCGGGGCCCCCCACGGTCCCAATTTGGGATCCCCAGGGTGTCCCCAATGTCCCCAAGGTGTCCCCACGGTCCTTTTTGGGGTCCCCAAAGTCCAGGAGTTCCAAAATTGCCCATTTTGGGGTCCCCAAGGTGTCCCCAGGGTCCCATTTTGGGGTGTCCCCCCCCACAAATTCTGGGGACATTCTGGGGTCCATGAGCAAGGCCAGGCCATAGCAGGGTCCAGGGGAGGGACCCCAAAATGTCCCCAAATGGCCGCAATGTCCCCAAAATGCCAAAATGTCCCCAGTCAGGGTCCATGGAGAGCACGAGGCCATAGCATGGACGGGACCTCGATGTCCCCAAATGTCCCCAAACGTCCCCAAATGTTGGGGTCCACGACCGAGGCCAGCCCGTGGCGGGGTCCAGGGGTGGCTCCCCGATGTCACCAATGTCCCCAATTTGGGGACACTCAGGTGTCCGGGGGTCAGCGCCCCCATGTCCCCAGTGTCCCTCGATGTCCCCTGGTGTCTCCAATGTCCCCGTCTGGGGACACTCAGGGGGTCCACGAGGACGTTGTGGGGGTGGGGGGGGTTGGGGGTGTCCCCAATGTCCCTCGATGTCCTCGGTGATGTCCCCAAGTGTCCCCAATTAAGGGTCCATCAGCAGCGCCAGCCCGTACCTGGCAGGGCCCAGTGATGTCCCCAATGCCCTCCTAATGTCCCCAATGTGTCCCCAATGTTCCCAACCCCCTCAATGTCCCCAATCCCATTTTCCCAAATTTTTCCCATTTTTCCCCCATTTTTGCTCAATGTCCCCAATCGCTCATTGCGCCCCAGCGTCCCCCCAGTGTCGCCAATGTCCCCCCAATGTCCCCCCAATGTCCCCACTGTCCCCAATGTCCCCAATATCTCCTTGATGTCCCCACTGTCCCCACTCTTATTTTCCCAATTTTTCCCCATTTTTACTCAATGTCCCCAATGTCCCCAATCCCACTTTCCCAATTTTTTCCCCCATTTTTATCCAATGTCCTCAATGTCCCCAACGTTGCCAATTCCCCCAGTCCCCCCAAATGTCCCCAAAGTCCCCAATGTCCCCTCGCTGTCCCCACTGTCCCCAATTCCCCCCAATGTCCCCAATGTCCCCAAAGTGTCCCAAAAGTCCCCAATCCCCTCAATGTCCCCAATCCCATTTTCCCAATTTTTCCCCATTTTTCCCCCATTTTTCCTCAATGTCCCCAACGTCCCCCCAATGTCCCCAATATCCCCAATGCCCCCAAACGTCCCCACTGTCCCCAGTCCACTTTCCCCATTTTTTCCCATTTTTGCTCAATATCCCCACAGACCCCCAATGTCCCCACTGTCCCCAATGTCCCCAATCCGTTTTCCCAGTTTTTCCCATTTTCCCCCCAACTTTTCCTCAATATCCCCAATGTCCCCAATTCCCTGAAATGTCCCCAATGTCCCCAAACCCCCCAATCCCCCCAATGTCCTCAATCCCATTTTCCCAATTTTCTCCCATTCTTCCTCAATGTCCCCACTGTCCCCAGTGTTCCCAATGTCCCCAATGTCCCCAATGCCCCCAATGTCCCCAATCCCCCCAATGTCCCCAATGTCCCCAGTGTCCCCAATGTCCCCCCAATGCCCCCAATGTCCCCCCAGTCCCTGCGCTGTCCCCAATGTCCCCAATGTGCCCAATGCCCCCAAATGTCCCCACTGTCCCCAATCCATTTTCCCAATTTTTTCCCATTTTCCCCCCAAATTTTCCTCAATATCCCCAATGTTCTCAATGTCCCCCCAACGTCCCCAATGTCCCAAATTCCCTGAAATGTCCCCAATCCCCCCAATGTCCCCAATCCCCCCAATGTCCCCAATGTCCCCAATCCCCCCAATGTCCCCAATCCCATTTTCCCAATTTTCCCCCATTCTTCCTCAATGTCCCCACTGTCCCCAGTGTCCCCAATCCCCCCAATCCCCCCAATGTCCCCACTGTCCCCATGTCCCCCCAATGTCCCCAATGTCCCCAATCCCCCCAATGTCCCCAATGTTCCCACTGTGCCCCCCAATGTCCCCCCACTGTCCCCGATCCCCCCAATGTCCCCCCAGTCCCCCCAATGTCCCCAATCCCCCCAATGTCCCCAATGTCCCAAATCCCCCAAATGTCCCCACTGTCCCCAATCCATTTTCCCAATTTTTCCCATTTTCCCCCCAATTTTTCCTCAGTATCCCAAATGTTCCCACTGTCCCCATGTCCCCCCACTGTCCCCAGTGTCCCCAATGTCCCCAATCCCCCCAATGTCCCCAATGTCCCCCCAGTGTGCCAAATCCCCCCAATGTCCCCAATCCCCCCAGTGTCCCCAATCCCCCCAGTGTCCCCAATCCCCCCAATGTCCCCCCAATGTCCCCACTGTCCCCACTGTCCCCATGTCCCCCCAATGTCCCCAATCCCCCCACTGTCCCCATGTCCCCCCAGTGTCCCCAATCCCCCCAATGTCCCCACTGTCCCCAGTGTCCCCATGTCCCCCCAGTGTCCCCAATCCCCCCAGTGTCCCCCCGTCCCCCCGTACCTGGCGCTCCCCGTCGGGGGCACACCTTGCCCCAGGTGTGTCAGGCGCCCGGGGTGCAGCAGGGCCCAGCCCGGGGGGGGCGCGGGGGCGACACAGCCGTAACGGGGGAACAGCCACCCCCCGCCCTGAAAACCAGTATAAACCAGTATAAACCAGTATGGACCAGTATAAACCAGTATAGACCAGTATAAACCAGTATGGACCAGTATAAACCAATATAAACCAGTATAAGCCAGTATGGACCAGTGACACATCCCAGTAACCCCCAGTGCAGCCAAAACGGGGGAACAGCCACCCCCCGCCCTAAAAACCAGTATGGACCAGTATAAACCAGTATGGACCGGTATAGACCGGTATAAACCAGTATAAACCAATATAAACTAGTATGGACCGGTATAAACCAGTATAAACCACTTCAAGCCAGTATAAACCAGCATGGGCAGGTATAAACCACTAACCCACCCCCGTGGCACCCAGTTCAGCCCAGTAACTCCCAGTTCAAACCAGTAACCACGGGGGACTCATCCCAGTCCCTCCCAGTCCCTCCCAGTCCCTCCCAGTCCCTCCCACTTTATCCCAGTCCCTCCCAGTCCCTCCCACTTTATCCCAGTTTATCCCGTTCCGTACGTGGGCGGGGCTCAGGCTGACGCTCAGGCTGATCGTGGCCGAGGGCCGGGCCGGGGCCGAGGGGGCGGGGCCAGAGGGGGCGGGGCCGGAAGGGGCGGGGTCATAACGAACCACAGAGCTCAGCACGGTGCGGCCCTGGGGAGAGGAGAGGGGGAGAGTGGGCGTGGCCGATGGGGAACACGCCCACAGTGACCACGCCCAGATACCGATTATCTGACCACACCCACTTAAGCCACGCCCACTTTAGTGCTGCATTTAAAGGCCCCGCCCCATTCCCTCCCAAGCCACGCCCACAAAACTCATGACCATCTAGCCACGCCCTTCTCGCCAAGCCCCTCCCCATCACAAGGCCACGCCCCTTTCTGAACCCCCCACCCCTCTGGCCACGCCCATTTCCTTTAGCCCCACCCTTTCCCACCAAGCCCCGTGTGCTCCTTAAGCCCCTCCCCTTTCTGAGGCCCCACCCCTTTCCCTATCCCAGCCCTGCCCATCGGAGGCCACACCCATTTCCCCCAAGGCTCCACCCCTTTCCTCCAAGCCCCTCCCCCTCCCTAAGCCACGCCTCATTCTGAGTCCCCGCCCCTTTCCCTACCCCAGCCCTGTCCCTCTTTGGGAAATGGCCACGCCCATTTCCCTTGCCCCGCCCATTTTCCCTCCAAGCACCGCCCTCTCCCCAAGCCCCACCCTTTTCCCGGGCCCCTCCCATTCCCCAGCCCCCTCCCATTCTCCAAGCCCCACCCCTTTTCTCTCAAGCCCCGCCCTTTCTCAGAGGCCCCGCCCCTTTCTCTAGGCCCCGCCCACCTTGGGGGCGTATCCCGGGAAGAGGCGGCGGGCGATGGGGGGGAGGAGCTCCCGCAGCGCCCCCTGCAGGACCAGGTCCAGGTGCAGCGACGAGAGGGGAACCGCCCACGAGAGCACCTGGGACAGGTGAGCGACAGGGAAACACACCGGGGTTACACACGGGTTACACCTGGGACAGGTAAATACACCGGGGTTACACACGGGATACACCTGGGATACACCTGGGATACACCTGGGACAGGTAAATACACCGGGGTTACACACGGGATACACCTGGGATACACCTGGGACAGGTAAATACACCGGGGTTACACACGGGTTACACCTGGGACAGGTAAATACACCTGGGATACACCTGGGACAGGTAAATACACCGGGGTTACACCTGGGCTACACCTGGGATACACCTGGGACAGGTAAATGCACCCGGGTTACACCTGGGATACACCTGGGATACACCTGGGACAAGTAAATACACCTGGGATACACCCGGGTTACACTTGGGATACACCTGGGACAGGTAAATACACCGGGGTTACACCTGGGATACACCTGGGACAGGTAAATACACTGGGGTTACGCCTGGGTTGCACCTGAGTTACACCTGGGTTACACCTGGGTTACACCTGGCACTGGCCCCGCCCACCAGGACAAACAAAAGCTCCACAATCGAGCCCCCGCCCCCATGTTTAAGCCCCGCCCTTTTTCCTGCGACACCCCCTTTAAAGCCCCACCCCCATGGCGAAGCCCCGCCCCCTTTTTGAAGCCCCACCCTCCAATTTTTAGGTTCCTGCCCCCTTTTTTTGGCTCCACCCCCATTTTAAGGGTCCCACCCCCCCAAGTTTTGGGGTTCCAAATCCCATTTTGAAACCCCGCCCACATTTTAGAGGCCACACCCCGTTTTTTGGGGCCCATCTAATTTTTTAGGCCCCACCCCCATTTTAAGGGGTCCACCCCCTTTGAAGCCCCTCCCACATTGGGAAGCCCCGCCCCCATTTTATAGCTCCACCCCCTCATTTGGAAGCCCCGCCCCCATTCTATAGCTCCACCCCCTCATTTGGAAGCCCCGCCCCCCTTCTATAGCCCCGCCCCCTCATTTGGAAGCACCGCCCCCTTCTATAGCCCCGCCCCCTCATTTGGAAGCACCGCCCCCCATTCTATAGCCCCACCCCCTCATTTGGAAGCACCGCCCCCATTCTATAGCTCCGCCCCCTCATTTGGAAGCACCGCCCCCATTCTATAGCTCCGTCCCCTCATTTGGAAGCCCCGCCCCCATCCTATAGCCCCGCCCCCTCATTTGGAAGCCCCGCCTCCTCATTTGGAAGCCCCGCCCCCATTCTATAGCTCCGCCCCCTCATTTGGAAGCCCCGCCCCATTCTATAGCCCCGCCCCCTCATTTGGAAGCACCGCCCCCCATTCTATAGCCCCGCCCCCTCATTTGGAAGCACCGCCCCCCATTCTATAGCTCCGCCCCCTCATTTGGAAGCCCCGCCCCCATCCTATAGCTCCGCCCCCTCATTTGGAAGCCCCGCCCCCATCCTATAGCTCCGTCCCCTCATTTAAAAGCCCCGTCCCCTCATTTGGAAGCCCCGCCCCCATTCTATAGCTCCGCCCCCTCATTTGGAAGCCCCGCCCCCATTCTATAGCCCCGCCCCCTCATTTGGAAGCCCTGCCCATGTCATGATGCTCTGCCCACCCCTCGAGGCTCCACCCACCGAAGCCCCGCCCACCTCTTGAAACCCCGCCCACCTCGTGAGGCTCTGTCCGCCCCCAAAACCCCGCCCATCCCTCCAAGCCCCGCCCACCTCGTGATGCTCCGCCCACCCCCTCCAAGCCCCGCCCACCTCGTGATGCTCCGCCCACCCCCCCTCGAAGCTCCGCCTCCTCCCGCAGCTCCCGCCCGAACTGCGCCGAGAACAGCGGGAACTGGAACACGTCAGGGCAGGGCTGGAAAACACAAAATTCACCCCAAAAATCACCCGGGGAACCCCAAAAACACCAAAAATCCAAATCACAAAAATCCTGAAACAATCCCCAAAAATATCACCCCAAAAATCCCCAAAAATTCCCAAAAAATCCCCAAAAAATCCCCCAAAAATGGGAACAGCGGGAACCGGAACACGTCAGGGCAGGGCTGGAAAACACAAAATTCACCCCAAAAATCACCCGGGGAACCCCAAAAACACCAAAAAACCAAAATCACAAAATCCTGAAACAATCCCCAAAAATATCACCTCAAAAATCCCCCAAAAAATCAAAAAAAAATTAAAAAAAATCCCCAAAAAATCCCCCCAAAATCCCAACAAAATTCCTCAAAAATCCCCAAAAATTTCCCCAAAAACCCCCCAAAAATCCCAAAAAATCACCAAAAACCCCCCAAAAATCCCAAAAAATCCCCCCCAAAAATTCCCAAAGAATCCCAAAAAAAATCCCAAAATCCCAAAGGTGAGGGAAATTTTGGGGTGATTTTTTGGGGGGATTTTGGGGAGATTTTGGGCATTTTTGGGGCGATTTTTGGGGTGATTTTTGGGGTATTTTGGGATATTTTGGGGTATTTTTGGGGTGATTTTGGGGTGATTTTTGGGATATTTTAGGGATATTTTGGGGTGATTTTGGGGTGATTTTTGGGTTGATTTTGGGGTGATTTTGGGGATATTTTTGGGGTGATTTTTGGGGTGATTTTGGGGTGATTTTGGGGATATTTGTGGGGAATTTTTGGGGTGATTTTGAGGATATTTTTGGGGTGATTTTAGGGGTGAATTTGGGATATTTTAGGGATATTTTGGGGTATTTTTGGGGTGATTTTTGGGGTGATTTTGGGGTGATTTGGGGATGATTTTTGGGCTGATTTTTGGGATGATTTTGGAGTGATTTTTGGGTATTTTTGGGGTGATTTTTGGGGTGATTTTGGGGATATTTTGGGGTGATTTTTGGGGTGATTTTGGGATGATTTTTGGGGTGATTTTTGGGATGATTTTGGGGTGATTTTCGGGTATTTTTGGGGATATTTTTGGGGTGATTTTGGGGTGATTTTGGGGTGATTTTAGGATATTTTTGGGGTGATTTTAGGATATTTTTGGGGTGATTTTGGGGTGATTTTGGGGTGATTTTGGGGGTGATTTTGGGGTGATTTCGGTACCTCCTGGAACAGATTCTCCCGCAGGACCCGGCTGTAGTTGGGGTGCAGGTACAGCTGGTCCCAGTCCTGCGGGAAAGGGCGGTTACTGGGACAAACTGGGATGAACTGGGATGAACTGGGACAAACTGGGACAAACTGGGATGAACTGGGACAGACTGGGACAAACTGGGAGAAACTGGGATGAACTGGGACAAACTGGGACAGACTGGGACAAACTGGGACGAACTGGGACAGACTGGGACAGACTGGGACAAACTGGGATGAACTGGGACAGACTGGGACAAACTGAGACAAACTGCTTCGTATCAGTCTCTACTGGTCTATACTGGTTTATACTGGTCCATACTGGTCAGCACTGCTCTATACTGGTATATATCAGTCTGTACTGGTCTGTACTGGTCCATACTGGTTTGTACTGGTTTATACTGGTTTGTACTGGTCCATACTGGTCTATACTGGTTTATACTGGTCCGTACTGGTCCATACTGGTTTATACTGGTCCATACTGGTCCATACTGGTTTATACTGGTCAGCACTGCTCTATACTGGTATATATCAGTCTGTACTGGTCTGTACTGGTCCATACTGGTTTATACTGGTTTATACTGGTTTGTACTGGTCCATACTGGTCTATACTGGTCCATACTGGTTTATACTGGTTTATACTGGTCCATACTGGTTTGTACTGGTTTATACTGGTCCATACTGGTTTATACTGGTTTCGTACCCACCCAGGGGTTGCGGGGCCTCTCCCAGAGCTCGGGGTGCTCACTGGGCTCAGTGCCCTGTACTGGTTTATACTGGTTTATACTGGTCAGCGCTGCTCTATACTGATATATATCAGTCTGTACTGGTTTATACTGGTCCATACTGGTCCATACTGGTCCATACTGGTTTCGTACCCACCCAGGGGTTGCGGGGTCTCTCCCAGAGCTCGGGGTGCTCGCTGGGCTCAGTGCCCTGTACTGGTTTATACTGGTCCATACTGGTCCATACTGGTTTGTACTGGTCTATACTGGTCCATACTGGTCCATACTGGTTTATACTGGTTTTGTACCCACCCAGGGGTTGCGGGGCCTCTCCCAGAGCTCCGGGTGCCTCCGCCCGGTGCCGTTGTAGCCGTTGGTCACCAGGAGGTGCCCGAAGTGGCGCCGGTTGGTGACGTGCAGGAACAGCCCCTGGGGACACCCCAAAACAGCCAAAATTCACCTCAAAATCCGCCCAAAATTCGCCCAAAATTCACCCTAAAATTCACCCAAAGTTCACCCAAAAATCACCCAAAATTCACCCAAAGTTCACCCAAAGTTCACCGAAAATTCACCCAAAATTCACCTCAAAATCCGCCCAAAAATCACCCAGAGTTCACCCAAAATTCACCCTAAAATTCACCCAAAAATCACCCAAAATTCACCCAGAATTCACCCAAAATTCACCTCAAAATCCGCCCAAAAATCACCCTGAGTTCACCCAAAGTTCACCCAAAGTTCACCCAAAAATCACCCTAAATTCACCCAAAATTCACCTCAAAATCCAGCCAAAAATCACCCTGAATTCACCAAAAATTCACCCAAAATTCACCCGAAGTTCACCCTAAAATTGCTCCAAAATTCACCCAAAATCCCCCCAAAATCCCCCCAAAATTCCAAAAATTCACCCAAAATTCACCCAAAATTCACCCCAAAATTCACCCTAAAATGGCCCCAAATCCACCCAAAATTTACCCAAAAATCGCCCAAAATTCCACCCTAAAATTGCCCCAAAATTTCACCCCAAAATCGTCCCAAAATTCCACTCTAAAATTGCCCAAAATCCACCTTAAATTCACCCAAAATTCACCCTAAAATCGCCCAAAATTCACCCAAAATCCACCTTAAAATTCCCCCAAAATTCACCTTAAAAATCGCCCCAAATTTACCCTAAAATCGCCCCAAAATCGCCCCAAAATTCCTCCTAAAATCCCAAAATTCCACCCAAAAATCCCCAAAATTCCTCCTAAAATCCCAAAATTCCACCCAAAAATCCCCAAAAATTCACCCTAAAATCCCCCAAAATCCCCTCAAAATTCACCCAAAATTCACCCTAAAATTTAAGATTTTGGAGTAAATTTTGGGGTGATTTTGGGGATATTTTGGGCTGATTTTGGGGTGATTTTGGATGATTTTTGGGTTGATTATTGAGGTGATTTTTGGGGTGTTTTGGGTTGATTTTGGGCTGATTTTGGGGATATTTTGGGCTGATTTTGGGGATATTTTAGGGATATTTTTGGGCTGATTTTGGGGATATTTTGGGGTGTTTTTGGGGATATTTTGGGTTGATTTTGGGGTATTTTTGGGGTGATTTTGGGGATATTTTGGGGATATTTTAGGGATATTTTTGGGCTGATTTTGGGGCGATTTGGGGGATATTTTGGGGATATTTTGGGGATATTTTAGGGATATTTTTGGGCTGATTTTGGGGTGATTTTGGGGATATTTTTGGGGTGTTTTTGGGGATATTTTGGGCTGGTTTGGGGCTGATTTTGGGGCGATTCGGGGCTCTCACCTTCTCGCGGGCGCGGGCGCAGAACGCCATGTCGGGGTCCAGGTGGGCGTGGTCGAACACAGGCCCCTCCCCCAGCGGCCCCCGCAGCGCGGCCCCGCCCACCAGGTAGGCGCGGCTGACGTAGGGCACGTTCCACACGCCCCTGGCCACGCCCACAAAAACGTGACGTCACACAGGACACGCCCACAAAAACCCCGCCCTCCCTGGGCCACACCCGCAGCAAGCCACGCCCACCAGGCAACACCCACATCAAGCCACGCCCACCAGGCCACACCCACAGCGAGCCACGCCCACAGCAAGCCACGCCCACCCAGGCCACACCCACATCAACCCACGCCCACCAGGCCACACCCACGGCAAGCCACGCCCACCCAGGACACGCCCACATCAACCCACGCCCACCAATGCCACATCCTCATCAAGCCCCGCCCACCCAGGCCACACCCACACAAACCACGCCCTCGTGTGAGGTCAGGGACACGCCCACAACAAGCCCCGCCCACCCACCCATTACAAGTATCCCCGTGCCCACGTCCCCAGGTGTGCCCAGGTGTGCCCAGGTGCCCCAGGTGTGCCCAGGTGCCCCAGGTGTGCCCAGGTGTGCCCCAGGTGTATCCCAACCATGCCCAGGTGTGTGCCCAGCCGTGCCCAGGTGTTCCCAGGTGTGCCCAGGTGTGTGCCCAGGTGTGTACCCAGCCGTTCCCAGCCGTGCCCAGGTGTGTGCCCAGGTGTGTGCCCAGGTGTGTTCCCAGGTGTGCCCAGGTGTGTGCCCAGGTGTGTGCCCAGGTGTGTGCCCAGGCGTTCCCAGCCATACCCAGGTGTGCCCAGCCATGCCCAGGTGTGTGCCCAGGTGTGTGCCCAGCCGTGCCCAGCCGTGCCCAGGTGTGTGCCCATGCCCAGGTGTGTGCCCAGGTGTGTCCCCAGCCGTGCCCAGGTGTGTGCCCGCCGCGCCTCACCTGCGGTGCCCGTGCAGGATCTCCAGGTAGTCGGGTGCCCGCGCGTAGAAGCCCTCGGCGCTCAGGGCGCCCCAGAAGTTGGACCAGAGGTGCCCCGGGCGGGACAGGAGCGGCGCCAGCACCTGCCTGGGCACACCTGAGAGTCACCCGGGGGGCACAGCTGGGGACAGCTGGGCACAGGGACACACCTGAGAGTCACCCGGGGGGCACCTGGGGACACCCGGGCACACCTGGGCACACCTGGGCACACCCGGACACACCCGGGCACACCTGGGGACAGGGACACACCTGAGGGTCATTTGGGGACACCTGGGCACACCTGAGAGTCTCCTGGGGGACACCTGGGCACAGCTGGGGACACCTGAGAGTCACCCGGGGGGGACAGCTGGGGACAGGGACACACCCGGGCACACCTGGGGACAGCTGGGGACAGGGACACACCTGAGGGGCACCTGAGGGGCACAGCTGGGCACAGCTGGGGACAGGGACACACCTGAGGGGCACACCTGGGGACACCTGAGGGGTTTGGGGACACCTGGGGACACCTGAGGGTCATTCAGGGTTGAGTTTGGGGTCAGTTCGGGGTCAGTGGTCACTCATTGGTCACTCAGGGTCACTCGGGGTCACTCAGGGTCACTCAGGGGTCACCCGGGGTCACTCAGGGGTCACTCAGGGGTCACTCAGGGTCACTCGGGGTCACTCAGGGGTCACTCAAGGTCACTCGGGGTCACTCCGGGGTCACTGGGGGTCACTGGGGGTCACTCAGGGTCACTCAGGGGTCACTCATTGGTCACTCGGGGTCACTCGGGGTCACTCCGGGGTCACTGGGGGTCACTCAGGGGTCACTCAGGGTCACTCAGGGGTCACTCATTGGTCACTCAGGGGTCACTCGGGGGTCACTCAGGGGTCACTCAGGGTCACTCAGGGGTCACTCAAGGTCACTCAGGGGTCACTCAAGGTCACTCAGGGTCACTCATTGGTCACTCGGGGTCACTCGGGGTCACTCCGGGGTCACTGGGGGTCACTCAGGGGTCACTCAGGGTCACTCAAGGTCACTCAGTGGTCACTCAGGGTCACTCAGTGGTCACTCAGGGGTCACTCGGGGTCACTCAGGGGTCACTCAGGGTCACTCAGGGGTCACTCAGGGGTCACTCAGGGGTCACCCCGTGCCTGTTCTGCTCTATCAGCGCCCGCAGCACCCCGGGGTCGCTCAGGGCGACGTCGCTGTCCAGGCTCAGGTAGAGCTCGCAGCGCGGGTCCCGCCGGCACAGCGACCTGGGCACCCCAGAAACACCAACAATCACCCCAAAATCACCCCAAAATCACCCAAAAATCACCCCAAAATCACCCCAAAATCACCCCAAAAATCATCCCAAAATCACCCCAAAAATCACCCCAAAATCACCCCAAAAATATCCCCAAAATCACCCCAAAAATCACCCCAAAATCACCCCAAAAATATCCCCAAAATCACCCCAAAAATCACCCCAAAATCACCCCAAAAATCACCCCAAAAATCACCGCAAAAATCACCCCAAAAACACCCCAAAAATCATCCCAAAAATCAACCCAAAATCACCCCAAAAATCACCCCAAAATCACCCAAAAATATCCCCAAAAACACCCCAAAAATCACCCCAAAAACACCCCAAAAATATCCCCAAAATCACCCAAAAATCACCCCAAAAATCACCCCAAAAACCACCCCAAAATCACCCCAAAATCACCCCAAAATCACCCCAAAATCACCCCAAAAATCACCCCAAAATCACCCCAAAAATCGCCCCAAAATCACCCAAAAATCACCCCAAAAATCACCCCAAAATCACCCCAAAATCCCCCCAAAATCACCCAAAAATCACCCCAAAATCACCCCAAAAATCACCCCAAAATCACCCCAAAATCACCCCAAAAACCCCAAATTCACCGCCCCCTTTGAACTCCCTTAGCCCCTCCCTTTTCCCTTTAGCCCCGCCCCTTTGACCCCCCAGCCCCGCCCATTTCCCTTTAGCCCCGCCCCCTTTGCAACCCCCTTAGCCCCTCCCCTTTCCCTTTAGCCCCGCCCCCCTTAGGCCCCGCCCCTTTACATGCCGAGCTCTCCGGCCGCCCCTCCCCCTTTAGCCCCACCCCCTTTCCTTTTAGCTCCTCCCCCTTTTACCCCTCCCCCTTTCCCATAGGCCCCGCCCCCTTTTAGCTCCTCCCCCCGTACATGCCAAGCACTCGGGCCGTCCCCCTTTCCCTTAGGGCCCTCCCCCTTAGGCCCCTCCCCCTTCCCTTAGGCCCCTCCCCCTTTCCCTTAGGCCCCGCCCCCCGTACATGCCGATCTCTCTGGCCGCCCCTCCCTCTTTAGCCCCAACCCCTTGCTCTTTAGCCCCGCCCCCTTTCCCTTAGGCCCCGCCCCTCATACATGCCGAGCTCTTGTGCCGCCCCCCTTTCCCTTAGGCCCCTCCCCCTTTCCCTTAGGCCCCTCCCCCTTTCCCTTAGCCCCCGCCCCCTTTCCCTTAGGCCCCGCCCCCTTTCCCTTAGGCCCTGCCCCCTTTCCCTTAGGCCCCGCCCCCCGTACATGCCGAGCTCTCGGGCCGCCCCTGCCCCCAGCCCCTCCCCCTCACGGTGGGCGGAGCTGAAGCGGCGCCGGAGGCGGGGCCAGAGCGAGTCCAGCAGGGGGGCGTGGCCTGGGACCTGGGGGAGGCGACAGAGAGGGGACAGTGGGGACAGCGGGAAAAAAAATGGGGGAAAAAATGGGGGAAAAAATGGGGGAAAAATGGGGAAAATGGGGAAAATGGGACTGGGGACAGTGGGGACATTGGGGACAGTGGGGACAGCGGGAAAAATGGGGGAAAAAATGGGGGAAAAAATGGGGAAAATGGGGAAAATGGGACTGGGGACAGTGGGGACAGTGGGGACATTGGGGACATTGGGGACAGTGGGGACAGCGGGAAAAAAAATGGGGGAAAAAATGGGGGAAAAAATGGGGAAAATGGGACTGGGGACAGTGGGGACAGTGGGGACAGTGGGGACATTGGGGACAGTGGGGACAGTGGGAAAAATGGGGGAAAATGGGGGAAAAATGGGGAAAATGGGACTGGGGACAGTGGGGACAGTGAGGACATTGGGGACAGCGGGAAAAATGGGGGAAAATGGGGGAAAAAGTGGGACTGGGGACATTGGAGGACATTTTTGGGGTGAATTTGGGATATTTTTGGGGTGATTTGTGCAGATTTTGGGGTCCCACTCACGGCGTTGTTCAGGAACAGCCCCATTCTCTCCCGGGGGTATTTTTGGGGTGAATTTGGGATAATTTTGGGGGATATTCTTGGAATATTTAAAGGATATTTTGGGGATATTTTTGGAATATTTTGGGGATATTTTGGGGATATTTTTGGGATATTTTCGGAATATTTTGGGGATATTTTGAGGACATTTTTGGGGTGAATTTGGGATATTTTTGGGGTGATTTGTGCAGATTTTGGGGTCCCACTCACGGCGTTGTGCAGGAACAGCCCCATCCTCTCCCGGGGGTAGCTCAGCTCCCGCAGGCGCCGCAGGAATTGGGGCAGGAACGGGGTGGGCTCGGCCACAAAGACCCCGATGAGCACCCAGGGCAGGGCCTGGGCCTGGGGAGGGGGCACAAAATCACTGAAACCCCCCAAAAAAACCCAAAAAAAAACCCCCAAAAACCTCCCAAAATCACAGAAACCCACCAAAAAAACCCAAAAAAAACCCCCCAAAAATCACAGAAACCCACCAAAAAAACCCCAAAACCCCCCAAAAACCCCCCAAATCACAGAAACCCCCCCCTAAAAAACGCCAAAAATGACAGAAACCCACCCAAAAAACCCCCAAAAAAAACCCCAAACATGACAGAAACCCACCCAAAAAACCCCAAAAAACCCCAAAAATCACAGAAACCCACCAAAAAAACCCAAAAACCCCCCAAAAACCCCCAAAATCACTGAAACCCCCCCTAAAAAACCCCCCAAAATGACAGAAAGCCACCGAAAAACCTCCAAAAAAGCCCCAAACATGACAGAAACCCACCCAAAAAACCCCTAAAAAACCCCAAAATCACAGAAACCCCCCAAAAACCCCTAAAAACCCCAAAAAACCCCCAAAATCACCGAAACCCCCCCTAAAAAACGCCAAAAATGACAGAAACCCACCCAAAAAACCCCCAAAAAAACCCCAAACATGACAGAAAGCCACCCAAAAAACCCCCCAAAATGACAGAAACCCACCAAAAAAACCCCTAAAAAACCCCAAAAATGACAGAAACCCACCAAAAAAACCCCTAAAAAACCCCAAAATCACAGAAACCCCCCAAAAAAACCCAAAAAAAACCCCAAAAATCACAGAAACCCACCAAAAAAACCCCAAAAAAACCCCAAAAACCCCCAAAATCACTGAAACCCCCCCTAAAAAACGCCAAAAATGACAGAAACCCACCCAAAAAACCCCAAAAAAAACCCCAAAAAACCCCCCAAAATGACAGAAAGCCACCAAAAAACCTCCAAAAAAGCCCCAAAAATGACAGAAACCCCCCAAAACTCCAAAACCACAAAAAAAAAACCCAAAAAATCCCTCAGGACCCCCCAAAATCCCCCCAAACCCCCTCAGGACTCCCCAAAATCCCCTCAGGACCCCCCAAATCCCCTCAGGGCCCCCCAAAACTCCCCCAGGACCCCCCAAATCCCCCCCAAATCCCCTTCAGGATCCCCCAAATCTCCCCCTAAACCCCCCCAAGACCCCCCCAAATCCCCCTCAGAACCTCCCAAATCCCCTCAGGACCCCCCAATTCCCCCCCAAATCTCCCCCAAAACCCCCCAGGACCCCCCAAATCCCCCTCAAATTTCCCTCAGGACCCCCCAAAATCCCCCCCAGGACCCCCTAAACCCCCTCAGAACCCTCCAAATCTCCCCCTAAACCCCCCCAGGACCCCCCCAAAATCCCCTCAGGACCCCCCCAAATCACTCTCAGGACCCCTTAAACCCCCTCAGGACCCCCCAAATCCCCCCCAAAATCCCCCGAATCCCCTCAGGACTCCCCCAAATCTCCCCTAAACCCCCCCAGGACCCCCCAAACCCCCTCAGGACCCCCCAATTCCCCCCCAACCCCCCCCCCAAATCCCCCCAGGACCCCTCAAATCTCCCCCAAACCCTCTCAGGACCCCCCAAACCCCCCCAGGACCCCCCAAATCCCCTCCCCATTACCGGGGTGCCCCTGAGGGGTCTCAGGTCGCTCTCGCAGTCCCCGCAGCCGCCGGGGCTCCAGCCCTGAGGGACGTAATTACCCAGCGAGTTCAGCGCCACCTGCGGGGACATTGGGGACATTGGGGACACCCCGAAATGGCCCAAAAATCCCCCCAAAAATCCCCCCAAAATTTCCTAAAAAAAACCCCAAAAATTCTCCAAAAATCCCCAAAAAAACCCAAAAATCCCCCCGAAAATTCTCCAAAAATCCCCCCAAAAACCCCAAAAATCCACCCAAAAATTCTCCCAAAATCCCCCAAAAATCCTCAAAATTCACCCCTAAAATTCCCTCAAAAAATCCCCAAATATCCCCCCAAAAATCTCCTCAAAATACCTTAAAAATCCCCCCAAAATTTCCTAAAAATCCCCCCAAAAATTCTCAAAAAATCCCCTAAAAAAACCCAAAAATCCCCCCGAAAATTCTCAAAAAATCCCCCCGAAAATTCTCCAAAAATCCCCCCAAAAATTCTCCAAAAATCCCCTAAAAAAACCCAAAAATCCCCCCAAAAATTCTCCAAAAATCCCCCCGAAAATTCTCCAAAAATCCCCCAAAAATCCCCCCGAAAATTCTCCAAAAATCCCCCAAAAAACCCCAAAAATTCTCAAAAAATCCCCTAAAAACCCCAAAAATCCCCCCGAAAATTCTCCAAAAATCCCCCAAAAATCCTCAAAATTCACCCCTAAAATTCCCTCAAAAAATCCCCAAATATCCCCCCAAAAAATCTCTTCAAAATCCCTCAAAAATCCCCCCAAAATTTCCTAAAAATCCCCCCAAAAAATCTCCAAAAATCCCCTAAAAAAACCCAAAAATCCCCCCGAAAATTCTCCAAAAATCCCCCCAAAAAGTTCTCCAAAAAATTCCCTTCAAATTCCCTCCAAATCACCACAAAAATTCCATTAAAATCTCCCCAAAATCCCCCAAAAATCCCCCAAAATCACCCCAAAAAATCTCCCCCAAAACCGCCAAAAATTCTCCAAAATCCTCGAAAATTCCCCCAAAAAAATCACCCCAAAAATCCCCTAAAAATCCCCAAAAATCCCCCAAAAACCCCCTAAAAATCCTCAAAATTCCCCCAAAATCGCCCCAAAAATCTCCCAAAAATTTCCTAAAAATGCCCCAAAATCCCCTCAAATTTGGGGGATTTTTGGGGTGAATTTTGAGGGATTTTTCGAGGAGATTTTTGGGAGAATTTTTGAGGTATTTTTGGGATAATTTTGGGATATTTTTGGGGTGATTTTGGGATATTTTTGGGGTGATTTTGGGGTATTTTTGGGGTGATTTTGGGGTGTTTTTGGGGTGTTTTTGGGGTGTTTTTGGGGTGATTTTGGGGTGTTTTTGGGGTATTTTTGGGGTGATTTTGAGATATTTTTGGGGTGTTTTTGGGGTGATTTTGGGGTATTTTTGGGGTGTTTTTGGGGCGATTCCGGTACCTTTGTGGGCCCGTTGCCGTGGATGACCATGGGCAGATTTTGGGGTATTTTTGGGGATTTTTTAGGGAATTTTTGAGGTATTTTTGGGATAATTTTGGGGTATTTTTGGGGTCATTTTGGGGTGTTTTTGGGGTGATTTTGGGGTGATTTTGGGGTGATTCTGGGGTGTTTTTGGGGTGATTTTGGGGCGATTCCGGTACCTTTGTGGGCCCGTTGCCGTGGATCACCACGGGCAGATTTTGGGATATTTTTGGGTATTTTTTAGGGAATTTTTGGGATATTTTTGGGGTGAATTTGGGATATTTTGGGGTGATTTTGGGGATATTTTTGGGGTGATTTTGAGATATTTTTGGGATATTTTTGGGGTATTTTTTAGGGAATTTTTGAGGTATTTTTGAGATAATTTTCGGGTATTTTTGAGGTATTTTTGGGATAATTTTCGGGTATTTTTGAGGTGATTTTGAGATATTTTTGGGGTGTTTTTGGGGCAATTCCGGTACCTTTGTGGGCCCGTTGCCGTGGATCACCACGGGCAGATTTTGGGATATTTTTGGGGATTTTTTAGTGAATTTTTTGGGGTGTTTTTGGAGAAATTTTGGGGTGATTTTGGGATCATTTTGGGGTATTTTTGGGGTATTTTTTAGGGAATTTTGGAGGTATTTTTGGGATAATTTTGGGGTATTTATTGGATAATTTTCGGGTATTTTTGGGGTGATTTTGGGGTGTTTTTGGGGTGTTTTTGGGGTGATTCCGGTACCTTTGTGGGCCCGTTGCCATGGATGACCACGGGCAGATTTTGGGATATTTTTGGGGATTTTTTAGGGAATTTTTGAGGTATTTTTGGGATAATTTTCGGGTATTTTTGGAGTGATTTTGGGGTGTTTTTGGGGTGTTTTTGGGGTGTTTTTGGAGGAATTTTGGGGTGATTTTGGGATCATTTTGGGGTATTTTTGGGGTATTTTTTAGGGAATTTTGGAGGTATTTTTGGGATAATTTCGGGGTATTTTTGGGATAATTTTCGGGTATTTTTGGAGTGATTTTGGGGTGTTTTTGGGGTGTTTTTGGGGTGGTTTTGGGGTGTTTTTGGGGTGATTTTGGGGTATTTTTGGGGTGATTTTGGGGTGGTTTTGGGGTGTTTTTGGGGTGATTCCGGTACCTTTGTGGGCCCGTTGCCGTGGATGACCACAGGCAGATTTTGGGGTATTTTTGGGGATTTTTTAGTGAATTTTTTGGGGTATTTTTGGAGAAATTTTGGGGTGATTTTGGGATATTTTTGGGATATTTTTGGGGTGATTTTGGGGTGATTTTGGGGTGATTCCGGTACCTTTGTGGGCCCGTTGCCGTGGATGACCACGGGCCAGCTCCCGCTGACCTCGTTCCTCACTCGGTTCCCGCCGGGCTCGAAGCGAATCCGGACCTCGTCTGGGGAGGGGACCCCGAAAATGGATCAGGGACCCCAAAATCGGCTCAGGAACCCAAAAATGAACTTGGGGACCCAAAAAATGGATCAAGACCCCAAAAATGGCTCAGGAACCCCAAAAATCAACTCGGGAACCCCAAAAATGGATCAAGACCCCAAAAATGGATCAGGGACCCCAGAAATGGCTCAGGGACCTCAAAATTCAACTTGGGGACCCCAAAATCGGCTCAGGGACCCCAAAAATCAACTCGGGAACCCCAAAAATCAACTCGGGAACCCCAAATATGACTCAGGGAGCCCAAAATCCCCCTCAAATCTCCCCCAAATCCCCCCAAAATTCCTTCAGGACCCCCCCCCAAATCCCCCAGAACTCCCTCAGGACCCCCCAAAATCCCCCCAAAACCCCCCAAATCTGCCCCAAATGAATTCAGGACCCCCCAAAATTCCCCCAAAATTCCTTTAGGACCCCCCCCAAAATCCCCCCAGGACCCCCCAAATCTGCCCCAAATCCCCTCAGGACCCCCCAAATCCCCCCCAAATTTTCCCCAAATCCCCCCCAGGACCCCCCAAATCCCTCCCAAATCTCTTCAGGACCCCCCAAATCCCCCCAGGACCCCCCAAATCTCCCCCAAATCCCTTCAGGACCCCCCAAAACTCCCCCAGGACCCCCCAAATTCCCCCAAAATTCCCTCAGCACCCCCCAAATCCCCCCCAGGACCCCCCAAATCCCCCCCAAATCCCTTCAGGACCCCCCAAAATTCCCTCAGGACCCCCCAAATTTCCCCCAAATCCCTTCAGGACCCCCCAAATCCCCCCCAGGACCCCCCAAATGCCCCGCAAATCCCCCCAAATCCCCCAGAACTCCCTCAGGACCCCCCAAATGCCCCCCAAATCCCCCCCAAATCCCCCAAAACTCCTTCAGGACCCCCTAAAATCCCCCCAGGACCCCCCAAATCCTCCCCAAATCCCCCTCAAATCCCCCCAGGACCCCCCAAATTCCCCCTAAATTCCCTCAGGACCCCCCAAATCCCCCCCAAATTTTCCCCAAATCCCCCCCAGGACCCCCCAAATCCCCCCCAAATCCCTTCAGGACCCCCCAAATTCCCCCGAATCAATTCAGGACCCCCCCAAATCCCCCCCAAATCCCCCCCAGTCTCACCCAGGGCCCCGTTGAGGTTCTGGAAGATTCCGGAGTGGTGATCCAGGCCCAGCCCCAGCCGCTCCTGTGGGGGAGGGGGGACCCCAAATTGGGGAGGGGACCCCGAAATTGGGGGGAGACCCCAAATTGAGGAGGGGGACCCCGAATTGGGGAGGGGTGGGGGAGATTTGGGGGAGATTCGGGGGAAAATTTGGGGAAAATTTGGGGAAAAAAGGAAAAATTTTGGAGTTTTTTTGGTTTTTTTTTTTTTTTTGGATTTTGGGGAGATTTTTGGGGATTTATTTTTGATTTTTGGGGATTTATTTTTGATTTTTGGGGATTTATTTCTGATTTTTGGGGATATTTATTTTTGATTTTTGGGGATTTTTAATTTTGATTTTTGGGGATTTTTATTTTTTAATTTTGCGGATTTGTATTTTTGATTTTTGGGTTTTTATTTTTGATTTTTGGGTTTTTATTTTTGATTTTTGGGGATTTATTTCTGATTTTTGCGGATTTGTATTTTTGATTTTTGGGGATTTTTATTTCTGATTTTTAGGGATTTTTATTTTTGATTTTTGGGGATTTATTTCTGATTTTTGGGGATTTGTATTTTTGATTTTTGCGGATTTTTATTTTTGATTTTTGGGGATTTTTATTTCTGATTTTTGGGGATTTGTATTTCTGATTTTTGGGGATTTTTATTTTTGATTTTTGGGGATTTACTTTTGATTTTTGGGGATTTTTATTTCTGATTTTTAGGGATTTTTATTTTTGATTTTTGGGGATTTATTTTTGATTTTTGGGGATTCATTTTTGATTTTTGGGGATTTTTAATTTTGATATTTGCGGATTTTTATTTTTGATTTTTGCGGATATTTATTTTTGATTTTTGGGGATTTATTTTTGATCTTTGGGGATTTATTCCTGATTTTTGGGGATTTTTATTTTTGATTTTTGTGGATATTTATTTCTGATTTTTGGGGATTTATTTTTGATTTTTGGGGATTTTTATTTTTGATTTTTGCAGATATTTATTTTTAATTTTTGGGGATTTTTAATTTTGATTTTTGCGGATTTTTATTTCTGATTTTTGGGGATTTGTATTTTTGATTTTTGGGGATTTATTTCTGATTTTTGGGGATTTATTTTTGATTTTTGGGGATTTTTATTTTTGATTTTTGGGGATTTTTGGCTCACCCTGAGCTCATGACTTAAATAAAATTGAGTACAAAATAATTGAGATTTTGGGGTAATTTTGGGATAATTTTGGGATAATTTGGGGGTGATTTGGGGATAATTTTGGGGTAATTTTGGGGTGATTTGGGGATAATTTTGGGGTGATTTTGGGGTGAATCTCAGGGATTTTGGGGCTCACCCTGAGCTCCTGATTCAGATATAATTGGGTATAAAATAATTGAGATTTTGAGATAATTTTGGGGTTTTTTTGGGATAATTTTGGGGTGATTTTGGGGTGATTTTGGGATAATTTTGGGGTGATTTTGGGGTGATTTTGGGGTGAATCTCAGGGATTTTGGGGCTCGCCCTGAGCTCCTGATTCAGATATAATTGGGTATAAAATAATTGAGATTTTGGGGTAATTTTGGGGATATTTTTGGGAAAATTTTGGGGCGATTTGGGGATAATTTTGGGGTGATTTTGGGGTGAATCTCAGGGATTTTGGGGCTCGCCCTGAGCTCCTGATACAGATATAATTGAGTATAAAATAATTGAGATTTTGGGGTAATTTTGGGATAATTTTGGGATAATTTGGGGGTGATTTGGGGATAATTTTGGGATAATTTTGGGGTGATTTTGGGGTGATTTTGGGGTGAATCTCAGGGATTTTGGGGCTCACCCTGAGCTCCCGATTCAGATATAACTGGGTATAAAATAATTGATCGTCGTCGTCGTCCCGGTAGTGCCAACGCTCCACCAGAGCCCACAGGGCTGGGGCGTAACCAACAAACCCTAAAAATGCCAAAAAAAACCCCCAAAAATCACCCCAAAAACCCCCAAAATATCCCCGAAACACTCAGAAATTCACCCCAAAAACCCCAAAAACCCCAAAAACCCCAAAAACCAAGGGCAGGAACCCTAAAAAACCACCCAAAAAACCCCAGAAATCGCCCCCAAAATCTCCTTAAACCACCCCAAATCCCCTTGAAACCCCCCCAGGACCCCCCAAATCCCCTTTGGACCCCCCCAAATCCCCCAAAATCCCCCCCAAACCCCCCCAGGACCCCCCAAATCCCCTTTAAACCCCCCAGGACCCCCCAAACCCCCCAAAATCCCCCCAAATCCCCTTTGGACTCCCCCAAAATCCCCCAAAATCCCCCCCAAACCCCCCCAGGACCCCCCAAATCCCCCTCAAATCACCCCAAAGCCCCCCCAAAATCCCCCCAGGACCCCCCCAAACCCCCTTTGGACCCCCCCAAATCCCCATCAAATCACCCCAAACCCCCCAAAATCCCCCCCAAAATCCCCCCAGGAGCCCCCAAATCCCCTTTAAACCCCCCAGGACCCCCCCAAACCCCCCAAAATCCCCCCCAAATCCCCTTTGGACTCCCCCAAAATCCCCCCCAAACCCTCCCAAGACCCCCCAAATCCCCTTTAGACCCCCCCCATACCTCCCAAAATTCCCCCAAAATCCCCCCAAACCCCCCAAATCCCCTATAAACCCCCTCAAAATCCCCCCAAAACCCCTTGAAACCCCCCCAGGACCCCCAAAATCCCCTTTCGACCCCCCCAAACCCCCAAAATCCCCCCCAAACCCCCCCGAAACCCCCCAAATCCCCTTTGGACCCCCCCAGGACCCCTCAAATCCCCCTCAAATCACCCCAAATCCCCCCCAAAATCCCCCCCAAATTCCCCCCAGGACCCCCCAAATCCCCTTTAAAGCCCCCCAGGACCCCCCAAAATCCCCCCCAAACCCCCCAAATCCCCTTTGGACCCCCCCAAATCCCCTTTAACCCCCCCAAACCCCCCAAAATCTCCCCCAAACCCCACCAGGACCCCCCAAATCCCCTTTGGACCCCCCCAAATCCCCTTTGGACCCCCCCAAACCTCCCAAAATCCCCCCCAAACCCCCCCAAATCCCCCCAAATCCCCTTTAAACCCCCCCAGGACCCCCCAAAATCCCCCCCAAACCCCCCCAAATCCCCTTTGGAGCCCCCCAAATCCCCTTTAAACCCCCCCAAACGCCCCCAGGACCCCCCAAATCCCCTTTAAACCCCCCCAAACCTCCCAAAATCCCCCCAAAACCCCCCCAAACCCCCCAAATCCCCTTTGCCCCCCCCCCCGTACCCCCCGAGTTGAGGAAGGGTTTCCCGCCGGGGGGGGAGGGGGGGTAGAGCGGGGCCAGCCCCTCCTGGGGCCAGCAGAACCCCTCGGCCGCGAAGAGAACGCCCCAAAATCCGGCCCGGAACTTGGCCAGGAGCTCTTTAGGGGGGCCCCGCGAACACCACGTCGTAGCTGGGGAGGGAAGGGTTAAAAACGGCCAAAAATCAGCCCAAAAATGTCCAAAATTACCCCCAAAAAACCCCGAAAACTGCCCCAAAAACTGCCCCAAAACCCCCAAAAACTGCCCCAAAACCCCCAAAATCCCCCTGCAAACACCACGTCGTAGCTGGGGAGGGAAGGGTTAAAAATGGTCAAAAATCAGCTCAAAAAACCCCAAAAATCACCCCCAAAAACCCCGAAAAACTGCCCCAAAAACTGCCCCAAAACCCCCAAAAACTGCCCCAAAAACTGCCCCAAAAACTGCCCCAAAAACCCCAAAAACTGCCCCAAAAAACTCCTGCAAACACCACGTCGTACTGGGGAGAAAAGGGTTAAAAACGGCCAAAAATCAGCTCAAAAAACCCCAAAAATCACCCCCAAAAAACCCCCAAAAACTGCCCCAAAAACCCCAAAAACTGCCCCAAAAACTGCCCCAAAAACTGCCCCAAAAACCTCCTGCAAACACCACGTCATAGCTGGGGAGGGAAGGGTTAAAAATGGCCAAAAATCAGCCCAAAAACGTCCAAAAATCACCCCCAAAAACGCCAAAAACGGCCCCAAAAAACCCCTGCAAACACCGCGTCGTAGCTGGGGAGGGAAGGGTTAAAAACGGCCAAAAATCAGCCCAAAAAACCCCAAAAATCACCCCCAAAAAACCCCAAAAACTGCCCCAAAAACTGCCCCAAAAACCCCCAAAAACTGCCCCAAAAACTGCCCCAAAACCCCCAAAAACTGCCCCAAAAACCCCCTGCAAACACCACGTCGGAGCTGGGGAGGGAAGGGTTAAAAATTGTTAAAAATTGACCCCAAAAATGTCCAAAATGACCCCAAAATCACCCCCAAAAATCCCCTCAAAAATGGCCAAAATTAC